>NW_026576199.1:0-156691 GCF_028641065.1 Leucoraja erinaceus | reverse complement strand
GAGGCTGATTAGGAAAAAGGGGAGATGCAACGAGACCTGGGTGTCATGGTACACCAGTCATTGAAAGTAGGCATGCAGGTGCAGCAGGCAGTGATGAAAGCGAAGGTATGTTAGCATTCATAGCAAAATGATTTTAGTATAGGAGCAGGGAGGTCCTTCTGCAGTTGAACAGGGTGTTGGTGAGACCACACCTGGAGTATTGCGTACAGTTTTGGTCTCCTAATCTGAGGAAAGATATTCTTGCCATAGAGGGAGTACAGAGAAGGTTCACCAGACTGATTCCTGGGATGTCAGGACTTTCATATGAAGAAAGACTGGATAGACTCGGCTTGTACTCTCGGTAGAATTTAGATTGAGGGGGGATCTTATAGAAACTTACAAAATTCTTAAGGGGTTGGACAGGCTAGATGGAGGAAGATTGTTCCCAATGTTGGGGAAGTCCAGAACAAGGGGCCACACACAGTTTAAGGATAAGGGGGAAATCTTTTGGGACCGAGATGAGAAAAACATTTTTCACACGGAGAGTGGTGAATCTCTGGAATTCTCTGCCACTGAAGGTGGTTGCGGCCCGTTTATTGGCTATATTTAAGAGGGAGTTAGATGTGGCTTTTGTGGCTAAAGGGATCAGAGGGTATGGAGAGAAGGCAGGTACAGGATACTGAGTTGGGTGATCAGCCATGATCATATTGAACGCCGGTGCAGGCTCGAAGGGCCGAATGGCCTCTACTCCTGCACCTATTGGCTATGTTTCTATGTTGCTGTGCCAGTCAATTACAGTAGTCAATGTTTCTGCTACCCTGTAGGATTCACTACAATCCTTTCAATGGCTGATCCTGTTTCTCATGACATTTAATTTCAATTGCAATCTCTTCCTCTCTACGTGTGAAGGAGGATGTCAGCAAACGTGACATTGGTTTTTTTGTATATAACTTGGTCTATGTGAATATGGTTATGGAGTTGGTACAAAGGTAGGGCCCCTGTTTAGAATAGTTAGAATAGAATAGTTTCTTTATTGTCATTGTAACATGAACCATGTACAACGAAATTTAAAAATGTCAGCCAGTCAGTGCACCATTCAAACATTTCTAACAGCTAACGATACATACAAGGTAAAATATTAAAAGATAAACAACTAAAATAAATATCACGAACAAAGCACGCATAAACACCCAACCCTCCATCCTTCTGTCGATTTCACAGTGTACCACAGTCCCTTAGTTTGTCTCGCCCCTGCGTTCCTTGGCGGCTACATTTAGTGCTTTGATAGCAGTGGGGTAAAAACTGTTTTTTAGTCTGTTCGTCCTTGTCCTTGTAGATCTGTACCGTCTGCCTGACGGCAACAGTTCAAACAGGGCGTGTCCGGGGTGGGAAATGTCCTTTATGATGCTCTGGGATTTTTTGGTGCAGCGGGAACTGTGTAAGTCCTCCAAGGTAAGGAGAGGGCAGCCGACAATCCTCTGGGCGTTGTCAATGACCCTCTGGAGCGCTTTCCTCTGAGCCGCTGTGCAGCTGGTGTACCACACGCATACACAGTAAGTTAGTATGCTCTCAATAGAGCACCGATAAAAGGACAGCAGCAGTCTCTGAGTGATGTTATTCTTCCTGAGCACCCTCAGGAAGTGCAGTCTCTGCTGGACCTTTTTCAGCAGCGCAGTGGTGTTCACGCTCCACGTCAGGTCCTCCTCAATATGGATTCCCAGGAAGCGGAAATCCGCCACCCTCTCTACACAGTCCCCTCTGATAGTCAATGGTACCATGTCCGTTTTATTCTTCCTGGTCTATTATTACTTCCTTTGTCTTTAAGGTGTTGAGGAGCAGGTTATTTTCTTCACACCACACTGTCAGCTGCTCCACCTCATCCCGGTAGGCGTACTCATCCCCCCCGGAGATGAGTCCCACCACCGTAGTGTCATCCGCAAATTTGACAATGGTGTTGCTGTGGTGGGCGGGGGTGCAGTCATGTGTGTAGATGGTGTAGAGCAGGGGGCTCAGTACGCAGCCCTGTGGAGAGCCGGTACTGAGGCTGAGGGCCGTGGATGTGTGATGGCCCACTCTGACTCTCTGGCTGCGACCCGACAGGAAGCTATTTATCCACGTACAGGTGGAGTGTGGAAGTCCCAAGTCCCCCAGTTTGTCCACCAGTTTGTGGGGAAGGATGGTATTAAAAGCAGAGCTGTAGTCCACAAAGAGCATCCGCACGTAGCTCCCCCGCTGCTCCAGGTGAGACAGTGCAGCATGGAGAGCTGTGGCTACAGCGTCCTCTGTAGATCTATTTGCTCTGTACGCAAACTGGTGGGGGTCAAAGCTTCGGGGCAGGAGTGATGTGATATGACCCCGGACCAGTTTTTCAAAACACTTCATCACCACTGGTGTGAGTGCGACTGGCCGGTAGTCGTTGAGGCTGGAGATGTTGTTTTTTTTTGGGCAAGGGGACTATGGTGGAGGACTTCAGACAGGGTGGAACAGTGGACTGGGCCAGAGACTGGTTCAAAATCCTTGTAAAGACTCCAGCCAGCTGGTCTGCGCAGTCCTTCAACACGCGTCCAGAGACGCCGTCAGGTCCAGTAGCCTTCCATGAATTGATGGCCCGCAGCGTGCGCCTCACCTCATGCTCCTCTATCTTGAGGGTTAGGCTGCTGTGGACCATGTGCTGTGATATGGCTGTCTCGGGTGGCTCCACTTCAAAGTGAGCAAAGAAGTGGTTCAGCTCCTCTGCCAGCGAGGCGTCACCTTCAACAGCTCCAAGGTTGGTCTTATAGTTGGTGAGATACTGGATCCCCTGCCGCACCTGCCTGCTGTTATTACTGTCCAGATGATCCTCTATCTTCCTCCTGTAGTTTGATTTGGCCTCTCTGATGCCTCTCTTCAGGTTAGCTCGGGCCGTGCTGTATAAAGCCCTGTTTAGAACCTTCTCTTGGGCTTCAGTGTGGATGAATGTTTGGGAAAGATTAACAATTATTTTCTCTAATTGGGCTCAGCCTGTCTCAGCTTGGGCCCACTTTAGTTTAAAGATTACATTGCCCGTTCCCCTCATTAGGGTTTATTCACTAAAGTTGTGGTCTGGGCCTACTTGAAGGAGTTTAACTGGGACCACTGGTATGTACTTGTGTCTCTATTTAGTAGTGAGTTTCTGCCTGTACCTGGGGCTGTTGGTCAGGGTGGGGACAGTGAGGGGGATGTGTGGGGGGTGGGGACAGTGAGGGGGATGTGGGGGGGGTGGGGACAGTGAGGGGGATGTATGGGGGGGGGGGGTGGGGACAGTGAGGGGGTGTATGGGGATGGGGACAGTGAGGGGGTGTATGGGGGGTGCGGGATGTATGGGGGGGGGGGGGGGTGAGATATTGGTTCCACATGCCAATGTGGTGGATTCCCCTCCGCCAGCATGATACCAGTGATCACCTTCTCCTGACACCACTGTAGAGAAGGATGTTGGAACATTTCAAACGTTAAAATGTTATGCTAAATTGATTTTTCAGCATCAAGTCTACCTGGATTTGGTCTTTATGGATGTCATAGGTACATATTTATAACCCTCTTCAGTTTAATGGGATAAATGTGTTCAAGTATTGATGTATTTTCCAAATGTGTTTCTTCAACATCGAGGAGCTCGCAGTCTCTGGTAGAGACCGATGTCGGGAAGCTTCAAAGAACGCAAAATGTTCGACTAGACCCCGAGTGAGCTGGGATTCAACCGCCCGATGCAGGACCCCCGACACGGACGGCCCGACCGCCGGCTACGGGAGTCAAGATCATCCCATCAACGGAAGGCTCGAGGCCCCAGACCGCGGGAGACCAAAGAAGGGAAGAGTTTGAACTTTGTGTTCTGTTACTTTTTATTGGTATGAGTGTCTGGTAAGTGAAATGCCTCGTGTTGCAATGCATACTTTTTTTGCAACACGAGTCACCCCATGGTTGAATCGTGAGTAAATACACAGTGCTGGTGGAACTTGGTGGGTTTGACAACCTCTGAAGGATTGGACAGATGACTAATCGGGTCGGGAGCTCTCAGTCTGAAATACAGGGGAGAGCTGGAAATGAGGTGGGGGTTGGGCACTGCCTGACAGGCGATGGGTGGATTACAGGTGAGTGGGTGATGGCCAAATGGATGGAGTAAGTGCCAAAGGCTGAAGGTGAAAGTGATCAAACATGTTGGATAAGGACAAGAACTGTGAAATGTCAAACCAGGGTGAGGTGGGGTTGGAAGGTAAAAGGGAAATATGGGACAGTTGAGAGATGAGCATACTTCCCTTCATTAACTGAGTATTAACTAAATAACAATAACTAGATAACAATAACTAGATAACAATAACTAAATAACAATAACTAGATAGTAATAACTAAATAGTAATAACTAGAGTAATAACTAAAGAGTAATAATTAAATAATAACTATATACAACTAAATAGTAATAACAACTAACAAGTCCTTTCCTGTACGCTCATCTCTCAAACTCCCATACTCCCTCTATCCCTTCCACCTATCTATCCTAGTTTCATATTTCCGTTCTCTCCTTATTTGGCATTTTGTCCCTTTCACCTTCAGCCTTTGGCACTTACTCCATCCATATGCTCATCACGCCTCACATGTACCACCTATTTCCTTGCTGGCTTTGTCCTGCGTGCCTCTGCTTCTTTTCACTCTCTTTCATCAGTCTGAGTAAAGGTTGCTGATCCGGGGTGTCATCTGTCCATTCCACTTGCAGTCAGGCAGATTGTGCCTGAACTGCTGAATGCCTCCAGCACTTTGTCTTTGGACAGAGTCATGTTCTCCGGTTGTAGTTGACTCCTGTTACAGGGGAAAGTAGAGTTTAATATTGTGGTTAAGTCTCACTTTTATTAATGCTGCCCTTCCAAGTACTGTAGTTTTTGCAGTTGGTTTATATCTCTGATTTGGATACGTCTGCATTGGTACAATTTCACTAAGACGTGGCTCTATGCTGGTAGAAATATCTGCTATGGTTTGTCAGTCTCCTCCCAATCCTAATGCTGTAGTCACACCCAATGGGCCTTCCTGGAGATATTACTCCAGGCACTGGGTGTTCATTTTGGAGAAAGTATAATTTTGTCACCCGGTGCTCTCTAACCCTAACCTGTTGCGGGTTTCTAAAGAACCTGTGGTGCCCATCCAAAATGTGTCCAATCTCCTTCATTGCCTGATAGATGGGTTGTCAACTTGGTGATCCAAGTATGTGTTAGTGGTTAAAGGTGTAAAACAGAATGTTGGGAGGAATGAAACTCTCAATGATTGTTGTATCGCCGAAATGTTGTATCGCCGAAATGTTGTATCGCCGAAATGTTGGGTTGAGAGCCGGTGAGGGTTAGGTTGTGATTTATCGGACAGTGGGTTAGGGTTAGGGGGTCAGGGCCAGGGTTAGGGTTAGGTTGTGATTTATCGGACAGTGGGACAACATGCCCTCTGGTGTTTAGTGATCTCTCCCTGGAGATTCCTTTTCACTATGTACTGTCACTTGGTAACTGGCCCACGGTTTCATCACCCTTGTCCAAATCTCTTTGCCTTACACTTGCCCTTCTATAGATTTGTGCGAGTCAGTCAGGATCCACCCCAGGTTTGAGTTTGTCCATCCTGTTCGTGGCCAAAAGGATATCATTTCAGCAGCTCTGCACCTCTGAAGTGGTCTATTATTAACTTAATGGATCGATAAAATATGTGTAGGCCCCCCCCCTGCACTTGTTCCTTGTGGGATTTGGGAGTAAGGTCGAAGGTGAGGCCTCTGTTCAGTACCCTCTCTTGGGTTTTGGTCAGGGAGAATGTCTGAGAAAGATTGAAGATTGTTTTCCCTAATTGTAGGGCCTGCCTCTCTTGGTATGGTGTCCCTAACAGTTTAAATGCTTCATCCACTCTCTGATCATGGCTCGGGCTGTGGGTTCTGTCCAGTGGACGTGGTCTGTGTCTACTTTAAACTGGCCGGTGGGAATAGTGGGAATGTGTTTCTTGGTCTGTATGTAGTCATTAAGTTGTCTGAGTGTGTCCTGCTCTGGAGCTGGGAGGGACCGGCTGAAGTTGATCCTAGGGATCCATATGCTGGCATTAGGGAATTTACAACTGGCCATCTTGATTAGTGTTTGGAGTTGTTTGATGGCTGTCCGTGGTCTTTGTGTTTTATTATTAATGCCAAACTAGAGAATAACTTTTTGAGTTTCTGGGCATTGGCTCAATTTGCCAAGAATGGAAGTTCCGTGTTTGAATTTGGCCCCTGGGTAGCTGTCCAATTAATGTTGTTGTTGGAAAATTTTGGGATCCTGGAATGTTGGAATCTCCAATTTTTAAAACAGGCTTTCTGGTGTGTGAAAGAGTGTGTGTGTGTGTGTGTGTGTGTGTGTGTGTGTGTGTGTGTGTGTGTGTGTGTGTGTGTGTGTGTGTGTGTGTGTGTGTGTGTGTGTGTGTGTGTGTGTGTGTGTGTGTGTGTGTGTGTGTGTGTGTGTGTGTGTGTGTGAATGAGTCTGTGTGTGTGTGAGTGTGAATATATATTTTTGTGTGTGTGTGTGTGTGTGAATGAGTCTGTGTGTGTGAATGTGTGTGTGAATGAGTCTGTGTGTGTGAATGAGTCTGTGTGTGTGAATAAGTCTGTGCATGTGTGTGTGAATAAGTCTGAGTGTATGTGTGTGTGAATGAGTGCGTGTATGTGTGTGAATGAATCTGTGTGTATGTGTGTGTGAATGAGTGTGTGAGAATGTGTGTGTGAATGAGTGAGCGTCTGCGTGTGTGAGTGAGTTTGTGTGTGTGTGTGTGTCTATGTGTGTGTGAATGAGTCTGTATGTGTGTGTTTGTGTATATGATGCGAAAGGATTTAAAAGGAGTAAATTGGGACATTTTGTTTTATGGGAAAGATGTGGAAGAGAAATGGAGTACATTTAAAGGTGACATTTTAAGAGTACAGAATCTTTATATCCCTGTTCGGTTGAAAGGAAATAGTAAAAATAGGAAAGAGCCATGGTTCTCAAGGGAAATTGGACACTTGGTTCGGAAAAAAGGGAGATCTACAATAATTATAGGCAGCATGGAGTAAATGAGGTGCTTGAGGAGTATAAAGAATGTAAAAAGAATCTCAAAAACAATTAGAAAAGCTAAAAGAAGATATGAGGTTGCTTTGGCAAGTAAGGTGAATGAAAATCCAAAGGTTTTCTACAGCTATATTAATAGCAAAAGGATAACGAGGGATAAAATTGGTCCATTAGAGAGTCAGAGTGGACAGCTATCTGCAGAGCCAAAAGAGGTGGGGGAGATATTGAAGAATTTCTTTTCTTCGGTAATCACCAAGGAGAAGGATATTGAATTATGTGAGGTAAGGGAAACAAGTAGAGTTGCTATGGAAACTATGAGATTCAAAGAAGAGGAAGTACTGACACGTTTGAGAAATATAAAAGTGGATAAGTCTCCAGGTCCGGACAGGATATTCCCTAGGACATTGAGGGAAGTTAGTGTAGAAATAGCAGGGGCTATAACAGAAATATTTCAAATGTCATTAGAAATGGGAATAGTGCCGGAGGATTGGCGTACTGCGCATGTTGTTCCATTGTTTAAAAAGGGGTCCAAGAATAAACCTAGCAATTATAGTCCTGTTAGTTTGACGTCAGTGGTGGGCAAATTAATGGAAAGGATACTTAGAGATAATATATATAAGCATCTGGATAAACAGGGTCTGATTAGGAACAGTCAACATGGATTTGTGCCTGGAAGGTCATGTTTGACTAACCTTCTTGAATTTGTTGAAGAGGTTACTCGGGAAATTGATGAGCGTAAAGCAGTGGATGTTGTATATATGGACTTCAGTAAGGCCTTTGACAAGGTTCCTCATGGACGGTTGGTTAAGAAGATTCAATGGTTGGGTATTAATGGTGGAGTAGCAAGATGGATTCAACAGTGGCTGAATGGGAGATGCCAGAGAGTAATGGTGAATGGTTGTTTGTCAGGTTGGAGGCCAGTGACTAGTGGGGTGCCACAGGGATCTGTGTTGGGTCCACTGTTGTTTGTCATGTACATCAATGATCTAGATGATGGTGTGGTTAATTGGATTAGTAAGTATGCAGATGACACTAAGATAGGAGGGGTTGTGGATAATGAAGTAGATTTTCAAAGTCTACAGAGAGATTTATGCCAGTTGGAAGAGTGGACTGAAAGATGGCAGATGGAGTTTAATGCTGATAAGTGTGAGGTGCTACATCTTGGCAGGACAAATCAAAATAGGACGTACATGGTAAATGGTAGGGAATTGAAGAATGCAGGTGAACAGAGGGATCTGGGAATAAATGTGCACAGTTCCCTGAAAGTGAAATCTCATGTAGATAGGGTGGTAAAGAAAGCTTTTGGTGTGCTGGCCTTTATAAATCAGAGCATTGAGTATAGAAGCTGTTAAAATTGTACAAGGCATTGGTGAGGCCAAATCTGGAGTATGGGGTACACTTTTGGTTGCCTAATTATAGGAAGGATGTCAACAAAATAGAGAGAGTACAGAGGAGATTTACTAGAATGTTGCTGGGTTTCAGCCACTAAGTTACAGAGAAAGGTTGAACAAGTTAGGGCTTTATTCTTTGGAGCGCAGAAGGTTAAGGGTGGACTTGATAGAGGTGTTTAAAATGATGAGAGGGATAGACAGAGTTGACGTGGATAAGCTTTTCCCACTGAGAGGAGGGAAGATGCAAACAAGGGGACATGACTTGAGAATTAAGGGACAGAAGTTTAGGGGTAACATGAGGGGGGACTTCTTTACTCAGAGAGTGGTGGCTGTGTGGAATGAGCTTCCAGTGAAGGTGGTGGAGGCAGGTTTGTTTTTATCATTTAAAAATAAATTGGATAGTTATATGGACGAGAAAGGAATGGAGGGTTATGGTCTGAGCGCAGGTATATGGGACTAGGGGAGAATACGTGTTCGGCATGGACTAGAAGGGTCGAGATGACCTGTTTCCCTGCTGTAAATTGTTATATGGTTATATGTGTGTGTGAATGAGTCTCTGTGTGTGTGAATGTGTGTGTGAGAATGAGTCTGTGTGTAGGTCTGAATGAGTCTGTGTGTAGGTCTGAATGAGTCTGTGTGTAGGTCTGAATGAGTCTGTGTGCGTGTGAATGAGTTTGTGCATTTCGTTGCCTCTAATGCATTTCGTTGTCTCTGTACTGTACACTGACAATGACAATTAAAATTGAATCTGAATCTGAATCTGTGTGTGTGTGTGTGTGAATGTGTGTGTGAATGAGTATGTGTCTCTGTGAGAATGTGTGTGTGTGTGTGAGAATGAGTCTGTGTGTGTGTGAGAATGAGTCTATGTGTGAATGAGTCTGTGTGTGTCGAATGAGTCTGTGTGTATGTGTGTGAATGAGTCTCTGTGTGAATGAGTCTGTATGTATGTGTGTGAATGAGTCTCTGTGTGTGAATAAGTGGGTGTGTGTGAACGAGTCTGTGTGAATGTGTATGTGAATGCTGTGTGTGTGAATGTCTGTGTGTGTGTGTGGAAGAGTCTTTGTGTGTGTATGTGTGAATATGTCTGTGTGTGTGTGAATGAGTATGTGTTTGTGAGGGTGCGTGAGTGGGAATGAGTCTGTGTGTGTTTGTGAATGAATCTGTGCGTATGTGTGACTGAATGTGTGTGAATGTGTGTGTGGTTGAGTCTGTGTTTGTGTTTGTGTTTGTGTGTGTGCGTGTGAATGAGTGTGTGTGTGTATATATGTGTGTGTGGATGAGTCTCTGTGTGTGTGCGAATGAGTCGGTGTGTGTGAATGAGTCTGTGTGTGTGTGAATGTGTCTGTGTGAATGATTCTGTGTGTGTATGTGTGTGTCTGTGAATGAGTCTGCGTGTGTGTGTGAGATTGTCTGTGTATGTGTATGTGAATGTGTGTGTGTGTGTGTGAATGAGTCTGTGTGTGTGTGTGTATGAATGTGTATGTGAATGAGTCTGTGTGTGTGTGAATTAGTCTGTGTGTGAATTAGTCTGTGTGTGTGAATGAGTCTATGTGTGTGAATGAGTCTGTGTATATAACCATATAACCATATAACAATTACAGCACGGAAACAGGCCATCTCGGCCCTACAAGTCCGTGCCAAACAACTTTTTTCCCTTAGTCCCACCTGCCTGCACTCATACCATAACCCTCCACTCCCTTCTCATCCATATGCCTATCCAATTTTTTTATTAAATGATACCAACGAACCTGCCTCCACCACTTCCACTGGAAGCTCATTCCACACCGCTACCACTCTCTGAGTAAAGAAGTTCCCCCTCATGTTACCCCTAAACTTCTGTCCCTTAATTCTGAAGTCATGTCCTCTTGTTTGAATCTTCCCTATTCTCAAAGGGAAAAGCTTGTCCACATCAACTCTGTCTATCCCTCTCATCATTTTAAAGACCTCTATCAAGTCCCCCTTAACCTTCTGCGCTCCAGAGAATAAAGACCTAACTTATTCAACCTTTCTCTGTAACTTAGTTGCCGAAACCCAGACAACATTCTAGTAAATCTCCTCTGTACTCTCTCTATTTTACTTCGGAGTCACGTGAGTGACTACGTGAAGAACCCCGCTTCCAACGCATGCGTATCATATCGCTACACGCATTGCACGAGTCAACAGGAGGGGGAGGACATCCCCCAGTAACGAGAGAAGACAAAATGGCCAGCAAAAGGCAGGTAAGGCACTCTGCATTTTATTTCAACAGAAAAATGGACAGAGTAAAGAGGAAGCGGTCTGCTAAAAAGCTGCCCGAGAAACGCGTTGAAAACGCGGATGAAGGGCAGAGACAGCAGCCGCCGGCTCTAGATGCCTCGGTAGAGGAATCAGCTGTGCCAGAAATCGTTCTGGTACCGACGAAATTTACTTCCCGGGCGGGAGGTAAAGTTCAACGTAAAACTCACCACCTGGAAGAGCCCGACTTGGAGCAGCAGCGGGCGACCAGCCCGTATCAACATCGGACCAGGGCTGAGCGGGTGCGGGAGACGGAACAAACCCGCTATGAGTGGCTGCATACGGAGCAGCCAGGAGCAACAGCTGACCGGGAACAGACGTGGACCTACAGTCAGGACCGATGTGGCCAGCGGCGGGACGAGGAAAGTCCGCAAACCAGCACCCGTGAGTACCGGGGACGGGAACAGCGGGGATACAGCAAAGAGCAGCACACTGCTGAAAGGCTGCAGGAACGGGAGCAGCCAAAAACGGCAAGTGCAGCTCAGCACAAAGATCGCTTAAAGGAGCTGCTGGAGGAGCTCCTTCACAGTGGCAGTCCCATGAATGTGGAGACTAGCCACAGTGGGCAGGCAAGCCCCATATGGGTACCCCGTGAGGGACCCCCTCAAATCTCAAACTCTTCGGAGGAGAGTGGGCAGGACCCTGATGGGCCAGACCCTGATCACACAGCTTCCCATGATCCTGAATCTGCAGAAACAGATACACTGCTGGACATGGTGGCAGATTATTTCAAACCAAGTCAAACAGGGGCAGACTTGGATTCCAGGATGGCAGCCAGTATTAATTATATGTCTGGCCATCAACTCCAACAGCAAATATTCACAGAGACACTGGCCAGACATCTGCCACCTGGTAACTGTGATGCATTACAAGTCCCCAGTGTCAACCAATGCATTTGGAAGCATATGGGGAGGGACATCAGGAACCATGACCTCAAAATCCAGAAAGCCTTAAAGGGGCTTACGGCAGGGATCACAGCTTACACCCGCACCCTGGACAAAACAGAGCTAACTAAAGACCACCAAGACGCACTAGCTCTGTTTTGTAATGTACAATATGAGCTGGATAGCATGTGGAAGGCTGCTATTCAGCCAGCACTGGATCCCAAATATGCAACAATTTGCAAACAAAGAACCGTTAAAATCCCAACCCTTTTGTTTGGGCAAGACTAGCGCGCACAAGTCAAAAAACTGGACGAAGAAGCCAAGACACTGGGGCTCATCAAAGCCAGCGCAAAGGCTTATTTTGGATCACGGTACCAGCCACATGGAAGACCGAAAAATGTGGCTCATACCAGTGGCAGTGCCAGAAATCAATATTACCCGCAGCAGCCTTTTTTAGGGTATGGCCAGGGACACCCACCCTGGAAGATGCGGAAGCCTCAACCTCGAATACAACCCCGAACAAGAGATATCAAACCAGAACCCCCCTTTTCAAAAAACCAAGAAAATAATACAACCACCAGTAACCATGGAGGTAGGTGGATGTGGTTCTTTTGTAAAAAAAGGGACCACGACGGTGGGGGGAGGTTGCAATACTACAGTTATGAATGGTGTAAAATCACTACAGACTCGTATATACTAAGCAGTATTCAGAGTTATCTGATAGAATTTACTCATTCCAATAACCCCCCAGTACAACATATACCAGAAAGGCATTTCGTCCTTACAAAAACCGAACAATCTAAAGCCCACGGAGCTACAACGATTGTATACAAAAGGTGTGATTGAGCATACTATTCATGAAAAATTAGAATTTGTATCAAACATATTTATTAAAAATAAAAAAGATGGGGGTTGCAGGATTATCATTGACCTTTCAACCCTAAACACATTTGTTCAATATGTTCATTTTAAGATGGATACCTTTATCACTGCTAAAGAATTAGTGTCAGCTGGGTTCTATATGGCAAGCATTGACTTAAAAGATGCATACTATACAGTACCCATCAGAGGGGAACACAGACGGTATTTGAAATTTAACTGGAGGGGGGAACTTTGGCAATATAGAGCCTTACCAAATGGGTTAACATCAGCCCCCAGATTATTTACTAAAATTTTGAAACCAGCTTTGGCATTGTTACGTAAACAAAGCCATAGGGTGATGGCATATTTAGATGACATTTTTATTGTTGGCACAACTTATGAATTGGCACATCAAACAGTACTTGCCACAAAACAATTGTTTGAACAACTAGGGTTTATCATCCATCCAGTTAAGTGTAAATTGATACCAGCAACTAATATGGATTATTTAGGATTCACCATTAACACGGTCAATATGTTAGTAACTTTACCAATAGATAAAGCCGCAGCCCTACCGGAGGATTGCAGCGAGCTTCTTAACACCAACAGACCCTCCATTAGACGGGTAGCCCGGATAATTGGGAAGATTGTGGCTACATTCCCGGCAACACAATTTGGGCCATTACATTATCAAAATTTGCAAAGAGCCAAAATTAGAGCACTCAAATTTAACAAGGGTCATTTTGATAGACCTATGGAGCTGCCTACGGAAGCTATAATTGAACTACAGTGGTGGGAACATAACATTAGGTATAGCTCCAACCCCATCATTATTGACAACCCGTCTATGGTATTACAAACAGATGCCAGCGCCATTGGTTGGGGAGCCACTAATTCTGTTTCTAGTTGTGGAGGGAGGTGGAAGGAAGAAGAGGCAATATTACTTAACACACGTGGTATTAATTACCTAGATATGTTAGGGGCATTTTATGACCTTAAGTCATATTGCTCAGCAATTAAGCACCAGCATGTATGATTACAAATTGATAATGCCACCGCGGTGGCATATATTAATCACATGGGTGGAAATATATCGACATCTTGTGATCAATTGGCAAATTTAATTTGGCAATGGTGTATCCAAAGAAACATTTGGATATCGGCAACATACCTACCAGGTAAGCTAAATTCAGTGGCAGACACCAGGTCACGCAAATTTAACGAAAACACGGAATGGATGTTAAACAAAAATATATTTGCTGAAATTACAGCAAAATATGGTAGACCAGATATTGATCTTTTTGCATCCAGGTTGAATCACCAATTATTAAGGTATGTGTCCTGGGAACCAGACCCTGGGGCAGAAGCTACAGATGCTTTCTCACTGCATTGGGGGAAATCGCCATTTTATAAATTTCCCCCGTTCTGCCTCATCAATCGGGTACTAAGGAAAATTCAACAAGACTCGGCATCTGGGATTCTCATAGTACCCGATTGGCCTACTCAACCGTGGTATTCGGTCATACAGGGGATGGTGTTAGAACCATGTTCCCTTATTGGACATAGCTCGAATTTATTAATTCATCCAGTGAGTGGGGGCAGTCACCCATGCCATAAGACTATGGATTTGTTGATTTGTAGAGTCTGAAAGACCCACTACACGGCATAGGGTTGTCAGACAGGATGATGAATCTCATCTCATCTGCACAAAGACTGTCAACACAGAAGCAGTACCTCGGACACATCAAGAAATGGGGCATATACTGCTTTGACAACAACCTCGACCAAAGGGCCAAGAACATTCCGGCCGTATTGGAATTTTTAACAAGCCCCCATTGTGATAAATGATTGGGCTACAGTGCCATCAATAGTGCCAGAAGTGCACTCTCCAATTACCTATCGCAAGGAACAGAGCGGCACACGGTGGGAACGCACCCCCTGGTAACAAAACTTATGAGGGGCATATTCAATGCAAATCCCCCTAAAACCAGGTACTCCAAAATCTGGGAGGTGGGTGTCGTTTTGAACATGCTGAGGAGCTGGTCGCCCATAACAGCATTATCACTTCAGAAACTGACCATGAAGATGGTTATGCTCATGGCGTTAGTTACCGCACAACGAGTCCAGTCATTAAGCAAACTGAGCCTGGACTCCCTGATCATCTCACCTGAGAAACTGGTGTTTGTCATACAGGATTTAATAAAACAAAAGAGACCAGGTTCATCGGGTCAAGTGATTGAATTTATGGGATATCCATATGACGAACGCCTGTGTATAGCAAGACATATCCAATTATACATGGAATATACTAAGAGCATTCGAGGTCAGGAAATTGTTAATTTCTTACAAGAAACCGCACAAAAGTGTCACGACCCAAACTATCTCAAGGTGGCTCAAATGTGTCCTAAAGATGGCAGGAATAGACACTAATGTTTTTAAATCTCATTCCACCAGGGCTGCAGCAACATCCGCAGCAAAAATTCTGGAGGTGCCCACAGACCAAATCCTCAGAATGGCAGGATGGTCATCCGAAAGGACTTTCCAAAGGTTTTATAACAAACCAGTTTTGGAGCCATCATCGTTTTCGGAAAGCATTTTACGTTCAACAATATAATTTGCCCGAAAGGTTACAGGGCTATAATTTCAATTAATACATTTATTTTTTCGTTATATCACACGTCTTTGTATGAGTGTGTTTAAAATTGCTAATGATGCTCTCTCCCAATACCCAAGGCAGTTGTGAAGCATGGACTCATTCCACGGCATGAGGTCACAGAGCTTTGAAATCTTCACGTAGTCACTAACGTGACTCCGAAGTAAAATGGTAAGATTAAACGAGAACTTACCAGTTTGAAGTTTGATCTGTATTTTATGAGGAGGAACGTTGAGGGAATACGTGCCCACCGCTCCCACCCTCCTATGATCATATCAAAAACTGGTATCTCTTTGATAATCTTACTATGTTAGGTCATTATAGTTTCTGTGACCTCACACCGCTGCTTTGAAGAATGACACGCATGCGTTGGAAGCGGGTTCTTCACGTATTGCCTCAACGTTCCTCCTCATAAAATACAGATCAAACTTCAAACTGGTAAGTTCTCGTTTAATCTTACTATTTTGTTGACATCCTTCCTATAATTGGGCGACCAAAATTGAACACCATACTCCAGATTTGGTCTCACCAATGCCTTGTACAATTTTAACATTACATCCCAGCTTCCATACTCAATGCTCTGATTTATAAAGGCTAGCATACCAAAAGCTTTCTTAACCACCCTATCTATATGAGATTCCACCTTCAAGGAACTATGCATGGTTATTCCCAGATCCCTCTGTTCAACTGTATTCTTCAATTCCCTACCATTTACCATGTACGTCCTATTTTGATTTGTCCTACCAAGGTGTAGCACCTCACATTTATCAGCATTAAACTCCATCTGCCATCTTTCAGCCCATTTTTCCAAATGGCCTAAATCACTCTGTAGACTTTGGAAATCCTCTTCAATGTCCACAAAACCCCCTATCTTGGTATCATCTTCATACTTACTAATCCAATTTACCACCCCTTCATTCAGATCATTGATGCACATGACAAACAAACAAGGACCCAACACAGATCCCTGAGGCACCCCACTAGTCACTTGCCTCCAACCCAGCAAACAGCCATCCGCCATTACCCTCTGGCTTCTCCCCTTCAGCCACTGTTGAATCCATCTTGCTATTCCTGCATTTATACCCAACAGTTGAACCTTCTAAGCCAACCTTCCATGAGGAACCTTGTCATAGGCCTTATTAAAGTCCATATAGACAACATCCACTGCTTTACCCTCGTCAATTTCCCTAGCAACCTCTTCAAAAAATTCAAGAAGATTAGTCAAACATGACCTTCCAGGCACAAATCCATGTTGACTGTTCCTAATCAGACCCTGTTTATCCAGATGCTTTTATATTAACTCTAAGTATCTTTTCCATTAATTTTCCCACCACTGAAGTCAAACTAACAGGGCTATAATTGCTAGGTATACTCTTAGAACCCTTTTTAAACAATGGAACAACATGCGCAGTACGCCAATCCTCGGGGACTATTCCCGTTTCCAATGACATTTAGTA
The DNA here is from genome assembly GCF_028641065.1 of Leucoraja erinaceus. Classification (NCBI taxonomy): domain Eukaryota; kingdom Metazoa; phylum Chordata; class Chondrichthyes; order Rajiformes; family Rajidae; genus Leucoraja; species Leucoraja erinaceus. The sequence goes on along the minus strand of NW_026576199.1, from coordinate 140,149 downwards.
CAGAAGCTGGGATGTAATGTTAAAATTGTACAAGGCATTGGTGAGACCAAATCTGGAGTATGGGGTACAATTTTGGTCGCCAAATTATAGGAAGGATGTCAACAAAATAGAGAGAGTACAGAGGAGATTTACTAGAATGTTGCCTGGGTTTCAACAACTAAGTTACAGAGATAGGTTGAATAAGTTAGGTCTTTATTCTCTGGAGCGCAGAAGGTTAAGGGGGGACCTGATAGAGGTCTTTAAAATGATGAGAGGGATAGACAGAGTTGATGTGGACAAGCTTTTCCCTTTGAGAATAGGGAAGATTCAAACAAGAGGACATGACTTCAGAATTAAGGGACAGAAGTTTAGGGGTAATATGAGGGGGAACTTCTTTACTCAGAGAGTGGTGGCGGTGTGGAATGAGCTCCCAGTGGAAGTGGTGGAGGCAGGTTCATTGGTATAATTTAAAAATAAATTGGATAGGCTTATGGATGAGAAGGGAATGGAGGGTTATGGTACGAGTGCAGGCAGGTGGGACTAAGGGGAAAAACATTTGTTCGGCATGGACTTGTAGGGCCGAGATGGCCTGTTTCCATGCTGTAATTGTTATATGGTTATATGGTTATTTGAAATATTTCTGTCATAGCCCCGGCTATTTCTACACTAACGTCCCTCAATGTCCTAGGGAATATCCTGTCAGGACCTGGAGACTTATCCACTTTTATATTTTTCAAAAGTGTCAATACTTCTTTTACTTTGAACCTCATAGTATCCATAGCTACTCTACGAGTTTCTCTTATCTCACATAATTCAATATCCTTCTCCTTGGTGAATACCGAAGAAAAAAAATTGTTCAATATCTCCCCCATCTCTTTTGGCTCTGCAGATAGCTGTCCACTCTGTCTCTCCAATTGACCAATTTTATCCCTCTTTATCCTTTTGCTATTAATATAGCTGTAGAAACCCTTTGGATTTACTTTCACCTTACTTGCCAAAGCAACCTCTTATCTTCTTTTAGCTTTTCTAATTTCTTTCTCAAGATTCTTTTTACATTCCATATACTCCACAAGCACTTCATTTACTTCATGCTGCCTATAATTATTGTAGATCTCCCTCTTTTTCCGAACAAGATGTCCAATTTCTCTTGAAAACCACGGCTCTTTCCAATTTTTACTGTTTCCTTTCAACCAAACAGGAACATAAAGATTCTGTACTCTTAAAATTTCGCCTTTAAATGTCCTCCATTTCTCTTCTACATCTTTCCCATAACACAAAATGTCACAATTCACTCCTTTTAAACAATCTCGCATCTCATCAAAGTTAGCCTTTCTCCAATCAAAAATCTCAACCCTAGGTCCAGTTCTGATCCTCTCCATAATTATATTGAAACTAATGGTATTGTGATCACTGGACCCGAAGTGCTCCCCAACGCATACCTCCGCCACCTGTCCCGTCTCATTTCCTAACAGGAGATCCAGCACTGCCCCATCTCTAGTAAGTACCTCTATGTATTGCGTAGGTACCTCTATGTTTCCCAGTCTATGTGTGGAAAGTTGAAATCTCCCACAATCACTACCTTGTGCTTACTACTAATATCTGCTATCTCCTTACATATTTGCTCTTCCAATTCTCGTTCCCCATTTGGCGGCCTATAATACACCCCTATAAGTGTTGCTACACCTTTCCCACTTCTCAGTTCCACCCAAATAGCCTCCCTAGATGAGCCCTCCAATCTATCCTGCCAAAGCACTGCTGTAATATCTTCCCTGACTAGCAATGCAACACCTCCACCTCTTGCCCCTCCATTCCTATCACATATGAAGCAACAAAATCCTGGAATATGTGTGTGTGAATGAGTCTATGTGTGTGAATGAATCTGTGTATATAACCATATAACCATATAACCATATAACAATTACAGCACGGAAACAGGCCATCTCGGCCCTACAAGTCCGTGCCGAACAACGTTTCCCCTCTTAGTCCCAGCTGCCTGCACTCGTACCTCCTGCACGAATACCCCGACCATTTCGACGATAAGCTGGGCAGGCTGCCCAGCTGCTACAAGATTCCTGTCGTCCGCAGGGTTGAACCGGTGATCCGCCCGTCGCACCGCGTCTCCTTCGCCATGAAGGACAAGGTGAAGTCTGCGTTACTGAACATGGTCTCCATGGGCATCCTGAAAGAGGTGAGTGATCCCACCCGGTGGGTCTCCACCATGGTTGTTGCCGCGAAAAAGGACAACAGTGAAATACGCATTTGCATCAACCCCAAGGACCTGAACCTGGCCATCAAACGCCCGCACTACCCGATGCGCACAGTAGAGGACGTCGCTGCCACAGGTCGGCCCAGCCACTGTCTTTTCGGTCCTCGATGCCAAGAGCTCTTTCTGGCAGATACCGTTGGACGAGCGATCCTCCTACCTGACTACCTTCAGCACGCCTTTCGGAAGGTTCCGATTCCTCGGCATGCCATTCGGGATTAACTCTGCCAGCGAGGTATTCCAGCGAACGATGGAGCAGCTGTTCGCCGGTCTGCCGTGTGCTATCATCGTTGACGATATTCTGGTCTACGGTAAGGATGTGGCTGAGCACGACCTCCACCTCCGTCAAGTCCTAGACCGGGCCCGGGAAATCAACCTCAAGCTCAACCCGAAAAAGTGCCTTTTCCCGCGTCCCGGAGGTCACTTACATGGGCCACGTTTTTACGGCCTCGGGGCTGAAGCCTGACCCGCAGAAAAACGGCTGCTGTCTCTGGGATGTCCTCACCCACCGATGTGCCCAGCCTGCAGCGTTTCCTGGGCATGGTCAACAACCTGGTGAAGTTAATCCCCGACCTCAGCGAACTGAGTGCGCCCCTGAGGGAGCTCATCAAGAAGGACACTGCCTGCGCCTGGTTCCCGCAACACCAACAAGCCTTCGACGTCCTGAAGTCTGGAACTACTTGCCGTGGTATTTGCTTGCTCCAAGTTCAAGGACTACATTCTGGGCAACAACTTCACGATCGAGACCGACCACCAGCCGTGGGTCACCATCCTAAACAAGCCAATCCACGTTGCCTCTTCCCGGCTGCAGCGCATGATGCTGCAGCTCCAGCGCTTCACTTTTAAAATTGTGTATCACAAGGGCAAGGACATGTTCGTGGCCGACACGCTGTCCCACGCGGCGCTATCGTCCACTGATCACCACCCATACGAATCGTCTGACCTGATGGTGCTTAACGTTAACATTGTGCCTTCACAGCAGATGCAGTCCCTGGTTTCACATACTGCCAAGGATCCTGCCCTGCAGCAGCTTGCCGACGTCATCCGGCAGGGCTGGCCAGACAGCCCTTCATCCTTGCCGGCCGGTGCCGTGCCCTACTTCCTGGTCCGTGACGAGCTTGTCCTGCACGACGGTGTGGTGGTGAAAGGACACAAAGTCGTTGTGCCCGCCGCGCTGCGGGACCACTATTTTCAATCCGCCCACCGCGGTCATCCTGGGGCCGAGGCCACTCTGTCCCACGCCCAGAGTCAGTTCTACTGGCCCGGCATGGCCCAAGACATCCGGGAGAGGGTCTCCGCCTGCTCTACCTGCAACAGCCTCACTCCCCACCAGTAACGCCAGCCGCTTCTGCAACAGCCTGCCCCTGAACTGCCCTGGATCGCTGTCGCCACTGACATTTTCGAGTGGCATGGCAAGCACATCCTGGTCCTCGTTGACTCTTATTCCAGCTGGTTCGAGGTCGACCAGCTGCACTCCCTCACCTCTCCGGCCGTCATCGGGAAGCTTCGCCGCCACTTTCGGCTCCCCGGCGAGCCTCCAATCTGACAACGGCAGCCAGTTCACCAGTGCCGAGTTTCGGGGTTTCGCTGCCAGCTGGAACTTCAGACACTACACCTGATTTATTCTTTTGCCAAACTGGGATGAACAATTTTTGTAGTTCATCCATGCAGTCTTTAAATGTCTTCCATTGCTTATCCACCGTCAACCCTTTTAGTATTAATTGCCTGTCAATCTTGGCCAATTCACGTCTCATACCATCAAAGTTACCTTTCTTTAAGTTCAGAACCATTGTTTCTGAATTAACAATGTCACTCTCCATCCTAATGAAGAACTCAACCATATTATGGTCACTCTTGCCCAAGGGGGCACGTACAACAAGACTGCTAACTAACCCTTCCTCATTACTCAATACCCAGTCTAAAATAGCCTGCTCTCTCGTTGGTTCCTGTACATGTTGATTTAGATAACTATCCCGCATACATTCCAAGAAATCCTCTTCCTCAGCACCCCTGCCAATTTGATTCACCCAATCTATATGTAGATTGAAGTCACCCATTATTAAGTTTGCTGACGATACCACGGTAGTAGGACTGATCAGCGACAACGATGAGTCAGCCTACAGGGATGAGATCCAGCACCTGACCATCTGGTGTGCCGACAATAACCTCATCCTCAACTCCAAAAAGACGAAGGAGATTATTGTCGACTTCAGGCAGACCAGAGGAGGCAGTCATACCGCCATCCATATCAACGGGACTGAGGTGGAGCGCGTCTCCAGCTATAAATTCCTCGGAGTGCATATCTCGGAGGACTTGTCCTGGTCCCTCAACACCTCCAAGCTGATCAAAAAGGCACAGCAGCGCCTTTATTTCCTTAGGAGGCTCAAGAAAGCCCACCTGTCCCCCCAGATCCTGACCAACTTTTAACCGCTGTACCATAGAGAGTATCCTGACCACCTGCTTCACGGTATGGTACAGCAGCTGCACTGCTGCGGACAGGAAAGCACTACAACGGGTGGTGAAAACCGTGCAGCACATCATCGGTGCCCCGCTCCCTGCCATGGATGCCCTCCACCGAAAACGGTGTCTGAGACGGGCTGGGAAGATCATCAAAGACCCCTCACACCCCAACCATGGACTGTTTGCCCTCCTCCCATCAGGGAGGCGGTACAGGAGCCTCAGGTCACGTACTAGCAGGATGAGGAACAGCTTCTACAACAACACAATCACATTGCTGAACTCGGAGTCCCGACGATAGACTTCTCTGGTCCCTCCGTCCCCATTGTTTAATCATTCTGTATTTCCTGATTATTCTGTATCTTCTCTCTTTCTATTTTTTTCTTGTTTTTTCTCTTTATGTACAACTACTACGGTCTGACGCAAAACTGCATTTCGTTGTACTGATACTTGTATTTGTGCGATGACATTAAAGTTGAATTGAATTGAATTGAATATAACTGTTTTACCTTTGTTGAACGCATTTCTAATTTCCTGTTTCTTGCCATCCCCAACTCGACTACTGCTGTTAGGTGGCCTGTACACAACACCCACCATCGTTTTCTGCCCCTTAGTGTTTCGCAGCTCTACCCATACCGATTCCACATGCTCCAAACTAATGTCCTTCCTTTCCATTGCATTAATCTCCTCTCTAATCAGCAACGCTACCCCACCTACTTTTCCTTTCTCTCTCTATCCCTCCTGAATATTGAATATCCATGGATGTTCAGCTCCCAGCCTTGGTCACCTGGAGCCATGTCTCCGTGATCCCAACTATATCATAGTCATTAATAGCTATCTGCACATTCAACTCATCCACCTTATTACGAATGCTCCTTGGATTGAGACATAAAGCCTTCAGGCTTGTTTTTACAACACACTTACCCCTTATACAATTATGTTGAAAAGTGGCCCTTTTTGATTTTTGCCCTGGATTTGTCTGCCTGCCACTTTTACTTTTCACTTTGCTACTTATTGCTTCTGGTCGCTGTGGTATGTTTAATGTTTTCTCTAACATCATAAATCACGAAAATGGGCCTTCCGACCCATTTTGCCCATGCCGCCAAAGTTGCCATATTGGGCCGAACCGATTTACATGTTTTTCGCCCATATCCCTCCCATCCATTCTTATCAATATATGTATGTGACATATACACTTGACTTGATGTTCAAAAGTCATGCTATATAGTCAAGTCAAGCCATATATAGTCAAGTCAAGTCATATAAATTCATGTGATAGCAGCAAGATTATGCCGTTCTGCCCATCAAGTCTCCTGCGCCGTGGCTGACCTTTCCCCCTCAACCCTATAACCCCGTCTTCTCTTCACACCTGAAAACCATATTAGACAAGAGTCCATCAATCTCCGCCTTAAAAATACCCATTGACGGACTTCACAGCTTTCTATGGTAAACATTTCCAGAAATGATGCAGGAAAAATGTTCCCGATTTTGGGGAAACCCTGAACCAGGGATCATAGTTTAAGAATAAGTGGTAGGCTATTTAGGAATGAGATGTGGAAAGTTTTTTTCACCCAGAGAGTTGTGAACCTGTGGAATTATCTGCCACCTAAGGCAGTGAAAGCTAATTCACTGAATGTTTTTATGCGAGAGTTAGATATAGGGCTACGGAATCAAGGGAACGGGGTACTGATTTGGGGTGATCAGCCATGAACATATTGAATGGCGGTGCTGGCTCGAAGGGCTGAATGCCGACTACTGCACCTATTTTATATGTATCTATGTTTCTATGAAATGTAACCTTCCCTTTGACCCCTCCTTCCAAGCCAATTGTGAATAAAATTGACTCGCTCATCTTGGTCTCCATGGAATCTAACCATTTAACCATATAACCATATAACAATTACAGCACGGAAACAGGCCATCTCGGCCCTACAAGTCCATGCCGAACAAATGTTTTCCCCTTAGTCCCACCTGACTGCACTCGTACCATAACCCTCTATTCCCTTCTCATCCATATGCCTATCCAATTTATTTTTAAATGATACCAATGAACCTGCCTCCACCACTTCCACTGGGAGCTCATTCCACACCGCCACCACTCTCTGCGTAAAGAAGTTCCCCCTCATATTACCCCTAAACTTCTGTCCCTTAATTCTGAAGTCATGTCCTCTTGTTTGAATCTTCCCTATTCTCAAAGGGAAAAGCTTGTCCACATTTAGATTAGTCTACGTAATGTTCATAAGTTCTCCGAGTACAATTATGCCATTCGGCCCATCAAATCCACACCACCAGTCATCGTATCTGATCTATCCTTCCCTCTCAATCCCATTCCCCTGTCTTCTCCCCATAACCCCTGACACCCGTACTAATTGTTATATTCCGGACAGAAGAATGAATAACAACTTACACAGAGGCTGGCTGGATCACCAACGAGATTCATTACCCACCATCCCCTTCTTATATATAACACCAACTTATTTCCATATAGTTTCTTATAGAAACTTACAAAATTCTTAAGGGGTTGGACAGGCTAGATGCAGGAAGATTTCTCCCGATGTTGGGGAAGTCCAGGATAAGGGGTCACAGCTTAAGGATAAGGGGGAAATCCTTTAAAACCGAGACGAGAAGAACTTTTTTCACACAGAGAGTGGTGAATCTCTGGAACTCTCTGCCACAGAGGGTAGTCGAGGCCAGTTCATTGGCTATATTTAAGAGGGAGTTAGATGTGGCCCTTGTGGCTAAGGGGATCAGAGGGTATGGAGAGAAGGCAGGTACGGGATACTGAGTTGGATGATCAGCCATGATCATATTGAATGGCGGTGCAGGCTCAAAGGGCCGAATGGCCTACTCCTGCACCTAATTTCTATGTTTCTATGTTTCTATATACATTAATATGCATGAATACATTACACTGCTCTCCTTTTTTTAAGTATTACATCGAAGTACAAAGTTACAATTATCTGACTCACTACTGACTGACCTACTGCCTGACTCCCATGGCTATCTGGACTACACTTCTTCCCACCCTGCTTCCTGTAAGGACTCCATCCCCTACTCCCCATTCTTCCATCTACGCCGCATCTGCTCCCAGGATGAGGCGTTCCACACCAGGGCATCTGAAATGTCTTCATTCTTCAGGGAACGGGGGTTCCCCTCCTCCACCATAGATGAGGCCCGCACCAGGGTCTCTTACATACCCCGCAACACTTCTCTCTATCCCCATTCCCCCACTCACAACAAGGAAAGATTCCTTGAACCGATATTAAAATCTGTCACTCTAAGTACTAGCCCAGATTGTGTCACTCCATCAGTACTACCCCACAGTGTGTCACTCCATCATAGAAACATAGAGACATGGAAAAATAGGTGCAGGAGTAGACCATTCGGCCCTTCGATCCTGCACCGCCATTCAATATGATCATGGCTGATCATCCAACTCAGTATCCTGTACCTGCTTTCTCTCCATACCCCCTGATCCATTTAGCCACAAGGGCCACATCTAACTCCCTCTGAAATATAGCCAATGAACTGGCCTCAACTACATTCTGTGGCAGAGAATTCCCGAGATTCAACACTCTCTGTGTAAAAAAATGTTTTTTTCTCAACTCAGTCCTAAAAGATTTCCCCTTTATCTTTAAACTGTGACTCCTTGTTCTGGGCTTCCCCAACATCGGGAACAATCTTCCTGCATCTAGCCTGTCCAACCCCTTAAGCATTTTATAAGTTTCTATAAGATCGCCCCTCAATCTTCTAAATTCTAGCGAGTACAAGCCGAGTCTATCCAGTCTTTCTTCATATGAAAGTCCTGACATCCCAGGGATCAGTTTGATGAACCTTCTCTGCACTCCCCCTATGGCAAGAATGTCCTTCCTCAGATTAGGAGACCGAAACTGGACGCAATACTCCAGGTGTGGTCTCAACAAGACCTTGTACAACTGCAATAGAAGCTCCCTGCTCTTATACTCAAATCCTTTTGCTATGAATGCTAACATACCATTCGTTTCAGTACTACCTCACAGTGAGTCACTCCATCAGTACCACGGCGAAGTCTGTCACTCCATCATGACTACTCTAAAGTGTTCCACTCCACTAGTGCTACCATACATTTTAACACTTCATTAGTATTACTCCACAGCGGGACACTACATGAGTATCACACCACAACGTGTCACTCCATCAGTCATGCACCACAGCCTGTTACTCCATCAGTACTACCCCACAGTGTATCCCTCCATAATTCTCCCCCCAGTGCGTCACTCTATCAATACAACCCTCAGTGAATCATTCCATTTGTAGTACCACACATTATATTACTCCATCTGTACTACCCCGCCCCATGAGCCAGACCAAAGGTACTACCAGAGTCCCAATCCATCAGCAATTACCCAAAGTATTTCACTCCATCAGCACTACCCCACCGCCTTTGTGTCTTCATCAGTACTACCCCTCAGTGTGTCACTCCATCGGAACTATTTCACATGCTACCACTCCTTCAGTGCTACCCCACAGTGTGTCACACCATCAGTACTACCCCGACGTTTTTCACTCCACCAGTACTACTCCACAATGTCACTCCATCAATGCTACCACAAATTGTGTCACTCGATCAGCGAGGCTCCCCAGTATGTTTCTCCATCTGTACTTCCCACAGTGTGGCAGTCCACCAGCTCTGTCACACAGTGACAGTCCATCATTACTATGCCATAGTTTCTCCCCGTCAGTGCTATCCCACAGTATGCCACTACATCAATATTTACACACAGTGCATCACTCGATCAGTACTACCCCGCAGTTTATCACTCCATCTGTACTACTCCACAGTGGCACTGCATCAGTATTACCCCACAATGTATTAGAACGTCAGTGCCAGCCCAGTGTGTCAATTCTTCCGTACCATCTCACAGTGTGTCATTCCATCAGTATTCCACCTCTGAATGCCATTACGTAGCAATGTTACAAAATTTTGAGATTAATAAAATCAAGTCTACAATTTATCCCATCAGATAAAGCATAACAATAAGTTTAATTTGACACCTAATTCACTTTCATATCTCAAGTAATACAAAAGTATGGCCATTTTCATACTCGGAAATTAGCATCTTGTTCCCTATTGATTTTCTATGGACATAACAAAAAAGCTGTGATCGAGGACAGTCAAAAGCCCATAACCTTCTTAAAAATTAAGAGAACTGAATGAAATTTTCAGTTATCATAGATTGAACCATTCTGAAACAAATATAAAATAATCTTACTTGGAGGACCTGAAATTAAAGCATATAATTAGTTAGTTACCCAATTGTAGCTAATTTCAAACTTCAATTACTAGATCTAAACATCTATCCATTTCTTAATAAATGATTAACATTCTTAAATAGCCTGTGTCCAAATAATATTCACAAATAATTCACGATAAAACATGATTTTAAAATCTCATTTACATCAATTTATAGGCCAAATGGAAGGAATTTAGTGTTCAATTGCTGTAAATTAAAGTCATTTTAAATCGGCTTTCTAGTGGGATCCTGTGAACGCGCTGGTTTAGAACGTTCACATTGCAGTGGATTTGTGCCCTCAAACGCCCAGAAAAATACTGCGGGATATAAAGAGCCCAAAATGAACTATTCGCTATAGCAAACTTTATATACAGGGTTCTTAAGAAGCCCCTTTTAATGTAAAAATAAGGTACATACCTTTAATTGTTTGCTTTATAAAACACTGGGGCTGCGAGAGGTTGCGGGTTGAGAGAGTGATTTTTAAACTATTATAACTATTATACAAGGCCATAAAAACTAATAATACCTTTTGCGACGGGGTCTTTCAGCGATTTTTTGTTAATGATTTACTAGGCTGAACATTTTCGATTGCAACAGCCTAGTAAAAATTGCGTTTTAAATCCGCCCCCTCTAAACAGCGCCAAAATCACACACACGGGGCTGGGACAGATTCTCAACGACGATTCAGGTAGGTTTTGTAATATACCTACATTACGTCAGTACTACCCCAGATTATGTCACTACATCAATACGACCTCGCAGTGAGTCGATTCATCAGTAGCGCCCCACAGAGTGGCACCATCAGAACTAACCCGCAGTGTGTGACGCATTCAGCACTACTACACATTGTTTAACTCCATCAGTACTACTTCACAGTGTGTCACTCGATCAGTAATACGTCACAGTGTGTCACACCATCAGTTATACCCCACAGTGTGTCACTCCATCAGTATTACCCCGCAGTGTTTCACTCGATCAGTAATACGTCACAGTGTGTCACTCCATCAGTTATACCCCACAGTGTTTCACTGCATAGGTAGGGAGCGGCTGCTAACCAGCAGCCGTCCGTTTAATTCGCTTTTTTAAAAACGTTTTTAGTAAGTCCTGTGTTTCGTCCGTTGGAGAAATGGACTTTTTAATGTGGGGGGTAGGGGGCAGTTCTACTTCTAGGTCCCTACCTGGTCGGTGAGGCAGCTTTTTCTCTGGGCTTCCCGTCGACCCGTCCTCGTGGCCAACCAGCGGGCTTGGAGCGCCGTTTCCTGGCGGGGACCGCCCAGCACCTTGGCCTCGGTGGCGGCACAGCACTGGAGCGCTATCGTGGAGCGGAGCGGGCGATGCCTTGCCTGGGTTGCCGTGCTGGATCGACGCGCGGGAGCTCCGGTGAGCTGAGACCGCCGTGTTCAACACCGACAGGCTGCGGTGCGGAGCGGAGCGGGCAGCGCCGATTTCAACATCGGGAGCCTGGGAACTCCAAACCAGCGTGGCCTTGTCGACTCCGGAAGCCGCGGTCTCCAGCTAGGAAGCGGCCGTTCCAGGTGGCCCAGCAGCTGAGTGGACTCTCCCGACGCCGGTCAACACCACCCGGTGAGAATGGCCAGGAACATCGGGCTTCCATAGAGGCAATTGCGGTATCCGTTGTGGGGGATGATTTTTTTTGTCTGTAAGGTAATCCTGTTAGTCTTTGTCCAAGATGGCTGCCGTGAAGGGAGAGTGGACGCTAGCGCACTTTTAGCTACCGCTGCTCTCTCTTCACATTGTGTTTTTGATTTTTTGTTTTTGGACTGAATTCTGTTTTTAATTTGTGTTTCTGTGATGTCGTTATTATTTATTTTATTCTGATTATAGTGTTTTCTATTCCTGTTAATTCTCTCTGTAAGGTGTCCTTGAGATGTCTGAAAGGCCCCCAAACATAAAATTTATTGTTATTATTATTATTATTATTACCCACGGCGAGGTCTGTCACTCCGTTATGATTACTATAAACTGTTGCACTCAATTAGTGCTACCATATATGTTATCACTTCATTAGTATTACTCCACAGCGTGACACTACATGAGTACCACACCACAACGTGTCACTCCATCAGAAATGTACCACGGCGTATCACTCCATCAGTACTGCCCCACAGTGTGTCCCTCCATTAATTCTCCCCCTCAGTGTGTCACTCTATCAATACAACCCCCAGTGAATCATTCCATCTGTACTACCACACATTATATTACTACATCAGTACTACCCCACCCCGTGTGCTAGACCAAAGGTACTACCACAGAGTGTCATCCATCCAATTCCCCAAAGTGTGTCACTTCATCAGCACTACCCCACTTTTTGTGTCTTTGTCAGTACTACCCCTCAGTGTGTCACTCCATCAGTACTACTCCACATGTTACCACTCCTTCAGTGCTATCCCACAGTGTGTCACTCCATCAGTACCTCGCCGAGGTTTGTCACTCCATCAGGGCTACCCTACAGAGTGTCACTCCATCAATACTGCCATACATTTGGTCACTTCATAAGTACTACGCAGTGTGTCACTCCATCAGTACCCCCTGCAGTATATCCATCAGCACCACCGCACTGTGTGTCTGTCCCAGTACGACCCCCCATTGTGTGTCACACCATCAGTATTTCCCCGACGTCTGTTACTGCATCAGGACTACTGCACAGTGTGTCACTCCATCAGAAACTAGCATAGTGTGTCAACCTATCAGCTCTGTCACGGAGTTTCAGTCCATCATTACTGTGCCACAGTGTCTCCCCATCAGTCCTATCCCACAGTATGCCACTACATCAATACTTAAACAGAATGCATCGCTCGATCAGTACTACCCCACAGTCTATCACTCACTCCATCTGTATTACTCCACAGTGACACTCCATCAGTACTATCCCACAATGTGTTAGTTGGCAATCACCGAGGTACAGTGTTGTGTAGTGTGACAGCCGCAGGGAAGAAGCTGTTCCTGGACCTGCTGGTCCGGCAACGGAGAGACCTGTAGGGCCTCCCGGATGGTAGGAGGGGAAACAGTCTATGGTTGGGGTGAGAGCAGTCCTTGGCGATGCTGAGCGCCCTTCGCAGACAACGCTTGCTTTGGACAGACTCAATGGAGGGGAGTGAGGAACCGGTGATGCGTTGGGCAATTTTCACCACCCTCTGCAATGCTTTCTGGTCGGAGACAGAACAGTTGCCATACCATACGGTGATACAGTTGGTAAGGATGCTCTCGACGGTGCAGCGGTAGAGGTTCTGGGGAGACAGATGGACCTTCTTCAGTCTCCTCAGGAAGAAGAGACGCTGGTGAGCCTTCTTGACCAGAGTTGAGGTATTGTGGGTCCAAGAGAGGTCATCGGAGATGTTGACCCCCAGGAACCTGAAGCTGGAAACACGTTCCACCTCCGTCCCGTTAATGTGGATGGGGGTGTGCGTGCCGCTCCTAGACTTCCTGAAGTCTACAATGAGCTCCTTGGTCTTCTTGGAGTTAAGGGCCAGGTTGTTGTCAGCGCACCATGCTGCTAAGTGCTGGACCTCCTCGCTATAGGCCGACTCATCGTTGTTGCTGATGAGGCCAATCACCGTTGTATCATCTGCATACTTGATGATGGTGTTAGTACCATGTACAGGTGTGCAGACGTAGGTGGAAAGGGAGTAGAGGAGGGGGCTCAGCACACCTGTGGAACGCCGGTGTTTAGGGTGAGGATTGAAGAAGGTGTGCTTGTCTAACCTCACAGACTGGGGTCTGTTGGTTAGAAAGTCCAGTATCAAGAACAGCATTCTTACGTAAGTGTCTGTTGTCGAAGTGGGAGAGGGCGGAGTGAAGTGCCGTTGACATGGCATCCTCCGTACTCCTGTTCTTGCGGTAGGCAAACTGATAGGGATCCAGTGTGGGGGGTAGGCAGCCTTTGAGGTGTGCCAGGACCAGCCTCTCGAAGCACTACTACCCTAAATTATGTTCCTCCATTAGAACTACTCCAGAATATGTCATACATCAGTACTACCCCACAGCATGACACCCCATCGATACTACTCCACATTGTGTAGCTCCGTCAGTCAGCATTACACCCAAACTATGCCACTCCATCAGGACAACCACAGAGCGGGATGTCCTGGGTCCCCTCCATTGTCACAGTGAACCCCAGCCCCGAATAGAGGAACAGCACCTCATATTTCGCATGGGTAGCTAACACTACAGCGCTATGAACATTGACCTCTAACTTCAAATAACCCTTGCTTTCCACCACCTTCTCCATCCTCTTCCCCTTCCCAGTTCTCCCACCAGTCTTACTGTATCCGACTACATTGTATCTCTGTCCCGGCCACTCCTGTGACATTAGTCTGAAGAGGATGTCGCCCCGAAACATCACCCATTCCTTCTCTCCAGTGTTGCTGCCTGTACGGCTAATTTACTCCAACATTTTGTGTATATTTACGCTACAGAATGTCACTCCATTTGTGCTGCCATACATGTTATCACTTTATCTCAGTACTACATGTGTACCACTCCACAATAATGCGCCATACTGTGTCACTCCATCAGTATTACCCCACAATGTGTCACGCCATGAACGCTCCACCTCGGCGAGCCACTCTATCAATACCACCCCACTGTGTGTAATTGCATCTGTACGAACGCACACAGTGTATTACTCCATCAGTACTACTTACCACCCCGTTTGTCATTTCAAATGTATTATCCCAGTGGTCACTCCGTCAGTGCATCCACAAAGTTTCACACCATCAGTGTTATTCCATTAGTACTACCCCACATTGTTTCCATCCACCAGCAGTACCATAGAATGTGCACTACATCAGTACTACCCAAAAGAGTGTCACTCCATCAGCACTGCCCTAGAATATGTCATACATATGTGTCTCTCTAGCAGTACTACAACACAATGTGTCATTTCATCAGGACTGCCTGACCATGTGTGTCATTCCATAGATACTAACACAAAGTGTCATTGTTTCAGTTCTACCCCACAGCGTGTCATTACATCATTACTCGCAGCACTGTCACTCCATAACGCTAACCCCATAGCAATAGAACTACCCCCACGGTGTCTCATAGCAATAGAACTACCCCAGTGTGTGTCATTGCACAATAGAACTACCCCACAGTGTGTCATTGCAATAGAACTACCCCACAGTGTGTCATTGCAATAGAACTACCCCACAGTGTGTCATTGCAATAGAATTACCCCACGGTGTGTCACTCCATCAGTACTATTTCACAGTGTAATTCCAGCAGTGCTGCCCCACAGTGTCACTTCCATCAGTACTACCCACAGAATGTCTGTCCATCTGTACTACCTCAAAGTGTGTCCCTCCATCAGTACAGCCCACGATTTGTCACATCATCACTACTACCCCATATTTTGTCACTTAATCTGCAACACACCACAGTGTGTTTCTCAATCAGTACCACCACAGTGTCACTACATCAGTACCACCACAGTAGCGTGTCACACCATCAGTACCACCACAGTGTGTCACTCCACCAGTATCCGCCGAACCTCGGAGGCGGGCGGAGGAAGAACACGATCAACATGGAGAGCATCAATACGTCCCGGCGGCTGCGAAGGTCCAACGCGCTGGGCTACAACCCGGTGACGTCTGTAGCAGATGCAGCCGAAGCTGCTGATTCCCTGAGCCCCAGGCTGGTCCAAAGAAGGGCATCTAACGGCTGAATTAAAGCAGCAGCTTCAGGAGGAATGGTCGGCGAGTCTGGCGCACCGTCAAGATAATGCTGCTCAACCTCTGAGCAAAGCAACGGCCAAAGGTTCGAGGAAGAATAAATCAATTTAGTTTATTTATTTGACTGACGTTTTCCCTTCCACAGTCGACCAATAAATAAGTGATTTGGGCCTGTGTATCAAGTGCCGGGCTTTTCAGCACAAAATCAGGGCAAATAAAAAAACTGAAACTAACTTACTTTTTACACACAAAAAAAAGGATAATTTCATTCCAAAAAGGAAGAAGTAGGAAGCAACCGTGGCTGACAAGATAATTTAGGGATGGAATAAAACTATAAGAAAATATGTATAACAAAGCAAAGAGTAGCCGGAAGCTAGAGGATTGGGGAACTTTCACAGGACAACAGAAGGAAACAAAACGGGCAATACGAGCTGAAAAGATGAAGTACGAAGGGAAGCTGGCCAGGAATATAAAGAAGGACAGTAAAAGCTTCTTTAGATATGTTAAGGGAAAAAGAGTAGCAAAGTCAAATGTGGGTCCCTTGAAGGCAGACACGGGTGAAATTATTATGGGCAACAAGGATATGGCAGACGAGTCGAATATGTGCTTTGGATCTGTCTTCACTAACGAAGACACAAACAATACCCCAGATGTACTGGAGGACAGAGGATCTAAGGGGTTAGAGGAACTGACATAAAATGTCATTAGGCGAGAAGTAGTATTGGGTAGGCTAATGATACTGAAGATGATAAATCCCCTGGACCTGATGGTCTGCATCCCATGGTCCTCAGGGAGGTGGCTCTAGAAATAGTGGACGCATTGGTGATCATTTTCCAATGTTCAATAGATTCAGGATCATTCATATGGATTGGAGGATAGCTATTGTTATCCCACTTTTCAAGAAAGGAGCGAGAGAGAAAACGGGAAATTACAGACCAGTTAGCCTGACTTTGGTGGTGGGAAAGATGCTGAAGTCAATTATTAAAGTAAGTAAATAAGTGAGTTTATTAGAATTCCATGACAAGGAATTGCCTTGGTGCTTCGCCACAAGTAACACATAATATGTGACAGTTACGAATGACTCAGAAAACACTGCTAAAACAAAACATTAATGATAACACAATTGATAAAGATCAAGGAAGTACAGACTTTGTGTTGTTACTGCTAAGTAAAAACTGTTTATATGTCTGGCTGTGGCAACTTTGAAAGTCCGGAGTCGCCTTCCAGAGGGAAGTGAATCAAAGAGTTTGTGGCCAGAGTGAGAGGGGTCAGAGATGATCTTGCCCGCTCGCTTCCTGGCCCTTGCAGTGTACAGTTCATCAATGGAGGGAAGGTTGCAGCCAATAATCTTCTCTGCTGATCGGATGATTCGCTGCAGCCTCCAGGTGTCGTGCTTGGTGGCTGAGCCAAACCAGACCATGATGGTGCAGGTGAGAACAGACTCTACGATGGCCGTGTTGAATTGGACCATCATTGCCAGTGGCAGATTGTGCTTCCACAGCTGCCGTAGGAAGTACATCCTCTGTTGTGTCGTTTTGACTGTGGAGTCGATGGCAGCCTTAAGGTCCTTGGAGATGATGGTTCCCAGGATCTTAAAAGTCTCCACAGATGCGACTATGGTGTTTTTGATGGTGAGTGGGGGTGAGGGGAGGGGAGGTCTCCTCAAGTCTACAATTAATTCCACTGTCTTAAGAGCATCGAACTCTAGGTTGTTGCTGCGGCACCAGGACACCAGCTGTGACACTTCCTGTCTGTAGGCAGATTCCTCCCCATCCTGGATCAGTCCAATCAGTGTTGTGTCGTCCGCTAACTTGAGAAGCTTGACAGAGGTGTCTGTGGACGTGCAGCCGTTGGTGTAGAGAGAGTAGAGGACAGTGGAGAACGCATCTTGCGGTGCGTGTGCGGGTCCAAGATGTGCTTTCCCAGCCTCACATGCTGCTTCCTGTCTGTCAGGAAGTTGGTGATCCACTGAGAGACGGGTTAAGGCTCAGTCAACACGGAATGTTTGCCTGTGTAGTAGCTCTGGCACAATGGTGTTGAATGCAGAGCTAAAATCAACAAACAGGATCCTCACATAGGTCCTCTGGTGGTATATGTTGCTGTAGCATGAAGTGCAGGCCCAGGTTGACTGCATCATGCACAGATCTATTCGCCCGATATGCACACTGCAGAGGGTTTCAGCAGGGGGGAGTTTGTGATATTTTTTCAGCTTGGCCAGCACAAGCCTTTCGAGTGTCTTCAAGACTACAGAGGTCAATGCGACAGGCCTGTAATCATTAACACGAGTAATCCTTGCCTTTTGGGGTATAGGGACAATAGTGGAGACTATGAAGCAGGCAGGGTCAATACATGTTTGCAGGGACTGGTTAAAAAATATCTGTATAGACCGGTGCAAGCTGTTTGGCACAGAGCTTAAGAGTAGAGGGGGAAATATTGTCAGGTTCTGGAGATTTCCGGCTCTTTTGTCCTCTGAAAAGCCTCTCCACCTCCTCTGTGTTTATTGTTGAAATTGGATACGTTATATAACCATATAACCATAAAACAATTACAGCACGGAAACAGGCCATCTCGGCCCTTCATGTCCGTGCCGAACACTTATTGTCCCCTAGTCCCATCCAGCACCACAGACCATAACCCTCCCTTCCTTTCCCGTCCATATACCTATCCAATTTAATTTAAAGTGATAAAATCGAACCTGCCTCCACCACTTCCACTGGAAGCTCATTCCACACAGCTACCACTCTCTGAGTAAAGAAGTTCCCCCTCATGTTACCCCTAAACTTCTGTCCCTTAATTCTCAAGAAGTGCCGGGGTTTTCAGCACGAAATCATGGCAAATAAAAAAACTGAAACTATGCTCCTAACATTAACATATACACATTTAAGAAACCCGCCACCTCTTAATCTCTGTTTATATCTTTTTGTTCTTTCCCCCCTACATTTTTCATCCGAGTGCTTCCCTTCTCTGCCTCCTGCCTCACACACTGTCTACTAGCTTTCTCTATTCGTCCTTCCACCCAACCGTTCTAGTTTAAAGTCTCCCCAGTCGCCTTTGCCGATCTCCCCGTCATGATATTGGCCCCCCCCTGGTTCAAATGCAACCCGTGCTTTCTGTACAGGTCACACCTTCCCCAAAAGTGATCCCAATGATCCAGACACTTGAATCCCTGCCCCTCTCCACAGGTCTTTCAGCCACGCATTTATCCTCCAACTCATTCCATTCCTACTCTCACTGTCGCGTGGCACAGGCAGTAATCCTGAGATTGTTACCTTTGCGGACCTTCTCCTTAACTCTCCTCCCAACTCCCCAAATTCTCCTTTCAGGACCTCTTCTCTTTTTCTACCTATGTCATTGGCACCTATATGTACCACGACCTCAGGCTCCTCTCCCTCCGATTTCAGGATATCTTGGACACGTTCAGACACATCCCAGACCCTGGCACCAGGGAGGCAAACTGCCATCCGGGTCTCCTGACTGCGTCCACAGAATCGCCAATCCGACCCCTAAACTATAGCGTCCCTTATTACTTTTGCCCTCTTCTTCTTTCCCCTACCCTTCCGAATAACAGGGCCGGTCTCTGTGCCTGAGGACCGGCCGCTGTCGCCACCCCCGGGTAGGCTGTCGGTCCCCCCCCCCCCCCCCCCAACAGTACTCAAACATGAGTACGTATTTTCAAGGTGCACAGTCACCGGGCTACTCACTAGACACACTTGTCTGCCTCCCGTGATCTTGGAGTGACCACTCCCCTATAACTCCACTCTATGACGTCCTCACTCTCCCTGACCAGACAGAGGCCATCGAGCTGCTGCTCCAGATTCCTTATACGGTCCCTTAGGAGCCCCATCTCGATGCACCTGGCGCAGATGTGGACATCTGGAAAGCTATCTGCCTCCATGACCTCCCACATCTGACATCCAGAACAGTAAACTGCCCTGGCCCTCATTCTCCCCCTTACCCAGGAAGAAATCAGCAGGGATCTGACTCTCAACCAGCTGCTGCCTCTAGTCCGCTTCCACCAATCAACGGCGTCCTCACATTTGAAATGTGAATGAAACGTTACATATTTGGGTCCCTCCCACTGCAACCGCTACTGGGCATCTGTAAAGCAAAGCCCCGCACTAAGTGTTTGTACTCACCACCCGGACGCCGCTCCTCCCCACTGTAACCGTTCCTAGGCCTCTGTAAAGCAAAGTCCCGCGCTCGGTTTTTTTACTCACCGCCCCAGACGCCGCTCCTCCCATTGCAACCGTTCTGGGGCCTCACATGTTGTGCAGCACAGAGGGTGTGGATGATTGGATGTGAAGTGGTGATTGGAGTGGGGTGGGTGTAGAAGGGCCCAGTCTTTGCAGACTGAGGTCAGGATGTGAGCGAGTGTGAAATGTTGGTTGCGATGGGAAACGGTCCAGTCTTCTCATACTGGAGTCTTGCCTTAAGTTGGTGTGATGTGGTGAATGGGAAGAAGAGGGTGCAGGGTCCATCCTTTGTAGACTGGGGTCTGGCTGTGTGTGTTGATGATGGGGGTACCAGAGTTACGTTTCTGATTTTCAAGCCTGCAGTAATACTCATTCAGGTCGTTGATCAACTGACGATTGCCCAAAGAGAGGGGGACTTTCCTCTTGTAGCTGGTAATTTCTTGCAAGCCTTTCCAAACTGAAGAAGAGTCACTATCTGAGAAAACATAGAAACATAGAAACATAGAAATTAGGTGCAGGAGTAGGCCATTCGGCCCTTCGAGCCTGCACCGCCATTCAATATGATCACGGCTGATCATCCAACTCAGTATCCCGTACCTGCCTTCTCTCCAAACCCCCTGATCCCCTTAGCCACAAGGACCACATCTAACTCCCTCTTAAATATAGCCAATGAACTGGCCTCAACTACCCTCTGTGGCAGAGAGTTCCAGAGATTCACCACTCTCTGCGTGAAAAAAGTTATTCTCATCTCGGTTTTAAAGGATTTCACCCTTATCCTTAAGCTATGACCCCTTGTCCTGGACTTCGCTAACATCGGGAACAATCTTCCTGCATCTAGCCTGTCCAACCCCTTAAGAATTTTGTAAGTTTCTGTAAGATCCCCTCTCAATCTTCTAAATCTTGCTCCTCAACTTCTCAGAGTACCTGTCCTTAGCCGATCTGATTCCTCTTCTCAGCATGTACTTGGCCAGCCTATAGAGGTCTGCATCCCCGCTCCTGTAGGCCTCCTCTTTAGACCGTCGGACCTGTCTGATTCTGCAGTGAACCAGGGCTTGTTGTTGTTGAACCATGACCGTGTCTTAGTGGGAATGCAACTGTCCACGCAAAAGCTGACATATGATAATACCGTATCCGTATACTCATCGAGGCCTGTGGTTGCTACCCTGAACACATTCCAATCCGTGCAGTCAACGCAGGATTGTAGGTTCTCAATGCCCTTGCTTGTCCTTATACAAGGGTTTGCAGTTTATAAAGAGGGATTCTAGTTTGGGAGAGCAGAAATTTGACAGTACCGTGATGTTGCGGCACCAGTCCTGGTTGGTATAGAAGCAAATTCCACCGTCTCTTGATTTCCCCACTGCCTCCTATTCGCGATCCGCTCTGTGAAGTTGGAAACCAGCCAGTTGCAGCGCGCTGTCCGGGGTCGACTCACAAAGCCAGGTCTCGGTGAAACACAGGACAGCAGCTCGAGAGAAGTCCTTCTGTGTCCGATGCAGCAGTTACAGTTCGTACACATTGTTCTGGAGAGAACGTATGTTTGCCAGGAAAATAAAGGGGTAATAATGGGGCATTTGGATAGCAGTAAAAGGATTAGTTCAAGTCAACATGGATTTATGATAGGGCAATCATGCTTGACTAATCTTCTGGAATTTTTTGAGGATGTGACAAGTAAAATGGATGAAGGGGTGCCAGTGGATGTAGTGTATCTAGATTTTCAGAAAGCCTTTGATAAGGTCCCGCACGGGAGATTGGTGACTAAAATTAGAGCACATGGTATTGGGGGTAGGTTGTTGACATGGATAGAAAATTGGTTGGCAGACATGAAGCGAAGTGTCCTTTTCAGAAGGGCAGGCAGTGGCGAGTGGAGTGTCGCAAGGCTCGGTGTTGGGGCCGCAACTGTTTACCAGATATATTGATGATTTGGTAGAGGGAATTATGAGTAACACTAGCAAGTTTGCGGATGACACAACGCTGGGTGGCAGTGTGAACTGTGAAGAGGATGTTAGGAGGTTGAAGCGTGACCTGGACAGGTTGAGTGAGTGGGCAGATGTGTGGCAGATGCAGTATAATATAGATAAATGTGAGGTTATCCACTTTGGCGGCAAAAATAAGGTAGAGATTATTATCTCAATTGGATTACGTTAGGTAAGGGGGAGGTGCAGCGAGACCTGGGCGTCCTTGTACATCAGTCACTGAAAGTTGCCTTACAGGTACAGCAGGCTGTGGCGAAAGCTAATGGAATGTTAGCCATCATTACAAGGGTTTTCAGAATAGGTTCTTCTGCAGTTGTATAGGGCTCTGGTGAGACCACATCTGGAGTATTGATTACAGTTTTAGTCTCCTAATTTGAGGAGGGACATCCTTGTGATTGAGGCAGTGCAGCTTAGATTGATCCCTGGGATGGCGGGACTGTCATATGAGGAAAGATTGAAACGACTAGGCTTGTATTCACGGAAGTTTGGAAGGATGGGGGGGATTTTGTAGAAATATAAAATTATAAAAGGACTCCGCAAACTAGATGCAGGAAAAATGTTCCCAATGGTGGGCGAGTCCAGAACCAGGGGCCACACTTAGAATAAAGGGGTCATTTAAGACTGAGGTGAGAAATACACTTTTTCACCCCGTGAGTTTTGAATGTATGGAATTATCAGCCACAAAAGGGCAGTGGAGGCCAAGTCACTGGATGGATTTAAGCTAGATAGAGCTCTAGGGGTTGGTGGAGTCAAGGGATTTAGGGAGAAGGCAGGCACGGGTTATTGATATGGGAAGATCAGCTATGATCACAATGAATGGCTCGGCTGGCTCGAAAGGCCGAATTGCCTCCTCTTGCACCTATTCTCTATGTTTCTAGTACCACCACAGTATGTCCCTCCATCATAGAAACATAGAAACATAGAAATTAGGTGCAGGAGTAGGCCATTCGGCCCTTTGAGCCTGCACCGCCATTCAATATGATCATGGCTGATCATCCAACTCAGTATCCCGTACCTGCCTTCTCTCCATACCCTCTGATCCCCTTGGCCACATCTAACTCCCTCTTAAATATAGCCAATAAACTGGCCTCAAATACCCTCTGTGGCAGAGAGTTCCAGAGATTCACACTCTCTGTGTGAAAAAAGTTCTCCTCATCTCGGTTTTAAAGGATTTCCCCCTTATCCTTAAGCTGTGACCCCTTGTCCTGGACTTCCCCAACATCGGGAACAATCTTCCTGCATCTAGCCTGTCCAACCCCTTAAGAATTTTGTAAGTTTCTATAAGATCCCCTCTCAATCTCCTAAATTCTAGAGAGTATAAACCAAGTCTATCCAGTCTTTCTTCATAAGACAGTCCTGACATCCCAGGAATCAGTCTGGTGAACCTTCTCTGCATTCCCTCTATGGCAATAATGTCCTTCCTCAGATTTGGAGACCAAAACTGCACGCAATACTCCAGGTGTGGTCTCACCAAGACCCTGTACAACTGCAGTAGAACCTCCCTGCTCCTATACTCAAATCCTCTTGCTATGAAAGCCAACATACCATTCGTTTTCTTTACTGCCTGCTGCACCTGCATGCCTACCTTCAATGACTGGTGTACCATGACACCCAGGTCTCGCTGCATCTCCCCCTTTCCCAATCGGCCACCATTTAGATAATAATCTGCTTTCCCGTTTTTGCCACCAAAATGGATAACCTCACATTTATCCACATTATACTGCATCTGCCAAACATTTGCCCACTCACCCAGCCTATCCAAGTCACCTTGCAGTCTCCTAGCATCCTCCTCACACCTAACACTGCCCCCCAGCTTAGTGTCACCCGCAAACTTGGAGATATTGCCTTCAATTCCCTCATCCAGATCATTAATATATATTGTAAATAGCTGGGGTCCCAGTACTGCGCCTTGCGGTACCCCACTAGTCACTGCCTGCCATTGTGAAAAGGACCCATTTACTCCTACTCTTTGCTTCCTGTTTGCCAGCCAGCTCTCTATCCACATCAATACTGAACCCCCAATGCCATTTGCTTTAAGTTTGTACACTAATCTCTTATGTGGGACCTAGTCGAAAGCCTTCTGGAAGTCCAGATACACCACATCCACTGGTTCTCCCCTATCCACGCTACTAGTTACATCCTCGAAAAATTCTATAAGATTCGTCAGACATGATTTAGCTTTCGTAAATCCATGCTGACTTTGTCCAATGATTTCACCACTTTCCAAATGTGCTGCTATCCCATCTTTAATAACTGACTCTAGCAGTTTCCCCGCTACCGATGTTAGACTAACTGGTCTGTAATTCCCCATTTTCTCTCTCCCTCCCTTCTTAAAAAGTGGGGTTACGTTTGCTACCCGCCAATCCTCTGGAACTACTCCAGAATCTAAAGAGTTTTGAAAGATTATTACTAATGCATCCACTATTTCTGGAGCTACTTCTTTAAGTACTCTGGGATGCAGCCTATCTGGCCCTGGGGATTTATCGGCCTTTAATCCATTCAATTTACCCAACACCACTTCCCGACTAACCTGGATTTCACACAATTCCTCCACCTCCTTTGACCCGCGGGCCCCTGCTATTTCCGGCAGATCATTTATGTCTTCCTTAGTGAAGACGGAACCAAAGTAGTTATTCAATTGAAGGGTTTCGGCCCGAAACGTTGCCTTTTTCCTTCGCTCCATAGATGCTGCTGCACCCGCTGAGTTTCTCCAGCTTTTTTGTGTAACCTTCGATTCTCCAGCATCTGCAGTTCCCTCTTAAACACTAGTTATTCAATTGGTCCGCCATATCCTGGTTCCCCATGATCAACTCGCCTGTTTCTGACTGCAAGGGACCTACATTTGTTTTAACTAATCTCTTTCTTTTCACACATCAGTACTGCCACAGTGTGTCATTGCGTCAGTTCTGCCCCATTTTATCCCTCCATCAGTACTATCCCACTGTGTGTCACTCCATCAGTGGACAGAGAGAGGGCAGCCCAGAGAGGGGGAATAGAGAGCGTAGAAGAGAGAGTAACAGTTCAGAGAGAGTGACATTAGTAAGGATGGAGGGAGACAGAAAGAGAGGAGGGAGAGGTGCTGCATCTTTCGCCGTTTTATTTAGGTTTAGGACAATTCTGAGGCGGCAATGTTTCTGTTCTCTGAATGTCGTGAGTCTTTGGGTCGTTCCTCCTCAGAGGTGATGAAGGAAGAGAATGTTATTGTCCCATGGTATAGTCAGATCTATTCCAGGCAAGCAGGGAGTGAATGGTTCCCGGGGTCAGTCAGCGGGAGTGTGGGGTTGAGGTCACAGTCAGTGAAGCCGCGATCATATTGAGTGGTGAAAAGCAGAGTGGAGGAGAGGCGGGGCATTTTAGTCCGAGGTGATCTGTTGAACTAATTCCTCAACCTGTCGACAACGGTCAGAAGCCATGAGAGGGTCCCTGGAATATGGCATTGCCTTGCTGAGTGAAACGGATTGAAGGAAATCAGACAAACAACATGAGGTGGAGAGTTGGATCTAATAGAGTTTGAAACAATATCCCCTTTGCTGAAACGATGCCGCTGCTACAATTTCCATCCCTCAGTATCTACCGCCACAATTCCCACTCTTTGAAGTTTCACAATAAATTCCTTGATTAGATCACACCCGGTCTCATCAGGGATTTCACTCGGCTGATGTCATCTGTTTGTGAATCATTTCAAAATCTCTATTTTTAAACTCTGTTGAAACTTCACTGCCCGGTGGAGACGGAAAGTGCTATAAATTCTCGGGGAATGTTCTACCTCAGCATTTCATTCCGAGACATTACCGGCAGCTCACGGGGCCACGTCGCTGTGCAGATAATATGTGGGAAAAGTATTTTGAATATTTAGAGGTGGACAAAATCTTGTACGCGATCATTGCTACCGTTGGAATCCCTGGTAAGTGAGCAGAACAATTCACGTTTTATAACTCCATCCGTGTGTTAACTGGTGTTGACCTGATTCTCATCATGTTACAAGTTCCCAACTGATGATCGGTGTACAAGAATATGTGAAGAATATCAATCCTCTCAATATTTGTGAATTAACGCTGCTGTGATTTGTCTTATTTTCAGACAGCTGAACCTAACCCTCTTGTTCTCCCACAGCTGCCGGCCGGGAGCCACTCGAATGTTGTTACCTTCAGTGGCACCTTGCCCAGAATTTTCCCAGTGCTCGGGACAGGCAGGCAGGCAGCTCTCCGGGACGATGTGACTGGGGGAGAGGGGTTCACATTGTGAAGTTCACTGTGTGTGAGTTATTGACGAGAGTGAACAGCCGTCCTGTGGACATAGTGTCTCACTGTGGAGTCTGTCTGTCACAGTCGGATTCCACCCACCGCCTGTTGGTCAATAATTGGATCCATCTCCAGGACCTACCGGCGTGTGCGTGTGTGTTGTTACTGAACTGAACTCACTGTGGAATGAATCCATTAACGGAGCCACTCTGCTGCCGGATTCCATGTTGTGGAATGATGGGAACCCTCGTCATCCCCATCAGATGCCGAGTTCCCAGAGCCCTGGTTAAACGCGGCCGGCTGCTCACGCTTAAGTCTGTGAAAGCGGCCCCATCAGAGAGTGTGAGCAGCAGGGTTAACTATAGAAAGGACCATTGCGCCTATTGTAGCGGGTGGGTGGCTGCTCGTTCCCTCACACCCCGCCCTTTACCCCGTCTGCCCGTCGCCGTTTCTCTTCTCCCCTGAAGCGGGCAGGCAGGTTGAGCACAATCGGAGCCGGCTCTGACATTGTTATATTCGCAGCAGCCGCGCACCGACTCCAACACTCCTGATCTTGAGCTGAAAGTCGAGCCGGTGTTCAGCCCCAGAGACCCCCCGTGTTGAGTAAATGTCCGTTCCCTTGTCTTTCCGCAGTGAATTTAGTGGCGATCGTGATCCTGTCCCGGGGAAAGTGCGGCCTCTCCACCTGCACCACTCGTTACCTGGTGGCCATGGCAGCGGCCGATCTACTGGTCCTGATCACCGGGGTAATCTTGGATCGGCTCCGATATTTTTACTTTTATTGGAGTTTCCTGGCCATCACCCCTGTGTGCCGTGTTAACGAAGTACTGAGGTTTGCAGCAACACACTGTTCCGTCTGGTTCACCGTCACTTTCACCTTTGATCGCTTTGTCGCCATTTGTTGCCAGAAGCTGAAAACTAAATATTGCAGCGGGAAAACAGCGGCTGTGGTTCTGGCAACAACCGGCGTTCTGGTCTGTCTGACAAACGTTCCCCGCTACTTCATGGTGGAACCCTATGCAATCATCGACAATGTCCCGTGGTTCTGTAGCATGGTGCCCAGTTTTCACACTGACCCCGGGTGGGTGGCATATGACTGGATCGACATGGTTTTAACTCCTCTCTTCCCTTTCGCTGTAATCCTGCTGCTAAACGCTTTGACAGTCCGGCATATTTTAGTGGCCAGTCGGGTCCGTAAGGGGCTGAGGGGGGAGAGCAAGGGGGAGAACCGCAGTGACCCAGAGATGGAGAGCAGAAGGAGGTCTGTGGTTTTACTCTTCACCATCTCCGGCAGTTTCATCCTCCTGTGGCTGACGCTGGTTGTAAACGTATTCTATTATCAGATCAAAGGAATCGGAAATGACATGAATGATTCTCAATATATCTTTAACAACGTCGGGGCTTTGCTGAGTACTTTCAGCTGCTGCACCAACACATTTATTTACGCGGTGACCCAGTCCAAGTTCAGGGAGCAGTTGAAGAGCGCGGTGAAATATCCGCTCACCTCAGTGCTTCGGCTCATGAATAAATCCCCGTCCTGAGCGCATCCAGCCCAGCGGTGGCCGCAGTCTCTCCGCTCCGGGCTCCGGCTACAGACATTCACGGCCGGAGCCGTGAGGGAGGGAGGAGCTGGCCGAAGTTGACTGGAAAGATCCCCTTGCAGAGATGACAGAGGGAGTGGAACAACAATGGTAGTTCTTTCTGGGAATAATGCAGAAGGTGCGGGAGAAGTTCATTCCAAAGAGGAAGAAATATTCCAAGGGGAGAAAGGGGCGACCGTGCCTGACAAGGGACGTCAGGGTTAGTGTAAACATTAAAGAGAAGATGTACAACGTAGCAAAGATGAGCGGGAAGCAAGAGGATTGGGTAATGTTTAAAGAACAACAGAATATAACTAAAATACAATACGGGTAGAAAAGATAAGGTACGAGGAGAGATAAATGAGAGAGAGAGGGAGAGGAGAGAGTGGGGGGAGGGAGGGGGGGGAATGGAGGAGAGAGGTGGGGGGGGAGGGTGAGGGTGGGGGGGGGGGGGGGGGAGAGAGCGGGAGGGAGGGGGGGGGAGAGGGCGGGAGAGAGGGAGAGAAGAGAGATGGTAGAGAGAGCGAGACAGGGGAGCGAAAAAGGTTGAAGAGAGAAGGGAGAGTGAGGGGAGAGAGAGAAAGAGACGGAGAGAGAGAAGGAGAGAGAGGGGGAGAGAGAGAGAGAGAGAGAGAGAGGGAGAGAGAGAGAGAGAGAGAGAGAGAGAGAGAGAGAGAGAGAGAGAGAGAGAGAGAGAGAGAGAGACGGAGAGAGAGAGAGAGAGAGAGAGGGAGTGAGAGAGAGAGGAGAGAGAGAGACAGGAGAGAGAGAGAGAGAAGAGAGAGAGAGAGGGAGAGGGAGAGACAGATAGAGAGAGAGAGAGAGACAGAGGGATAGAGAGAGATTGAGAGAGAGAGAGAGAGAGAGAGAGAGAGAGAGACAGAGAGGGAAGAGAGAGAGAGAGAGAAGAAAGGTGAGAGAGAGAGAGAGAGAGAGAGAGAGAGAGGGAGAGAGGAGGAGAGAGAGAGAGAGAGAAAAGAGAGAGGGAGAGAGAGAGGAGAGAGAGAGAGAGAGAGAAGGAGAGAGAGAAGGAGAGAGAGGGAGAGAGAGAGAGAGAGAGAGAGAGAGAGAGAGAGAGAGAGAGAGAGAGATAGAGAGAGAGAGAGAGAGAGAGAGAGAGAGAGAGAGAGAGAGAGAGAGAGAGAGAGAGAGAGAGAGAGAGAGAGAGAGAGAGAGAGAGAGAGAGGGAGAGAGAGAGAGAGAGAGAAAGAGAGAGGGAGAGAGAGAGAGAGAGAGAGAGAGAGAGAGAGAGAGAGAGAGAGAGAGAGAGAGAGAGAGAGGGAGAGAGAGAGAGAGAGGGAGAGGGGAGGAGAGAGAGAGAGAGAGAGAGAGAGATAGAGAGAGAGAGAGAGAGAGAGAGAGGAGAGAGACTTTACTGTCTTTTTGCTCTGAGCGCAAATGCCTTTATCCTGTATCTGTACACTGTGGACGGCTCGAGAGAGAGAGAGAGAGCGCGAGGGGAGAGGGAGGGGAAGGAGGAGAGAGACAGGGGAGGGAGAGAGAGAGAGAGATAGAGAGAGAGAGAGAGAGAGAGAGGTAGATAGAGAGAGGGTGAGAGGGCGATGGAGAGATATAAAGAGGGAGAGGGAGAGAGAGGGGAGATAGTGTCCAGTAAAGTCAGATTAGTTAACTTTAGAGATAGAGCGCGAAAACGTACCCTTCGAAGGGGGGGACGAGGAGAGAGAGAGGAGAGAGGGAATGAGAGGTGAGACAGGAAGGGGGAGAGGGGGAGAGGAGGAAGGAGAGAGGAGAGGGAGAGGGAAAGATAGCGGAGAGGAGAGGGGAGAGAGAGAGAGAGAGCGCGGAGATGGAGAGGGAAAGATAGAGGGGAGAGGGGGTAGAGGGAAGGAGTAGGAGAGGGTTTTTCTGCCAGTGTTGGCTGCGTCCTGATCCATGTCTGACTGAGCTGAGGGATGGCGGCCATTCTCCCCTCCTCTTCTCGTCCACTCCCTCTCTCTCAGCCCGGCCCGGGGAAGAAGCGACGCCCATGTCGGGGCGGCCCAGCCCGAGGCTGAAGACGGTACGGTACTCACGTGAGGGTGGCTGGGACGGTGTCCTGGCGGTGGTGGCCTGAGTCCGGGGTTTGGCCGCGGGCCAGCGGCTGCCTCTGCAGGACTGGTGGGCGGCAGCTTCGACCACCCCGGGCCACGGTGTTTGAGCCGCGGGACTGATTATAACATCGCCCGGGGGGTATCACCTCAGCGCAGAGGGAGAAGAGGAGGGAAGAGACTGCAGACCTAAGACTTTTGCCTCCATCACAGTGAGGAGATGCTGGGTGGACTCACTGTGGTGGATGTTAATGTGTGTTTATTGTTGTTTTATTGTATTATATGTATGGCTGCTGCAATTTCGTTCAGACTTCGGTCTGAATGACAATAAAGGCTATCTATCATCTATCTATCTATCTATCTATCTATCTATCTATCTATCTATCTATCTATCTATCTATCTATCTATCGATCTATCTATCTATCTATCTATCTATCTCTCTATCTCTCTCTCTCTCTCTCTTTCTCCCCCTCTCGCTCTCCCCTCGGGTATCAACCAATCACAGCTCCCGGCGCCGCTGTTGCCACGTGGCCCGACCAATGGGAGAATTCCGCTGGATCGCCCTCTCCCCCATCGCCACGTGACGGGAGACCAATGATATCAATGTGACCCATATATGGGGGGGGGGGGGGGGGGGGGGGGGGGGACAGGGGACCAATGGGGAAGAGGGGGAGGACAAGGCGACCAATGGGGGGGAGGACAAGGCGACCAAGGGGGGGGGGGAGGGGGGGAGGGGGAGGGCAAGGCGACCAATGGGGGGGGGGAGGACAAGGCGACCAATGGGGGGGGGGGAGGGACAAGGCGACCAATCGGGGAGGGGGGAGGAGGGACAAGGCGACCAATGGGGGGGGGGGAGGACAAGGCGACCACATGGGGGGGGGGGGGGAGGGGGAGGGGGGGGGGGGGGGGAGGAGGGGGGGGGAAGGAGGGGGGGGGGTGGGGGGGGGGGGGGGGGGGGGGGGGGGGGGGGGGACAGGGCGACCAATGGGGGGGGGGGGGACAAGGGGGGGGGGGGGGGGGAGGGGGGGAGGGGGACCAATGGGGGGGGGGGGGGGGGGGGGGAGGGCAAGGCGGACCAATGGGGGGGGGGGGGAGAGGGGGGGAGAGAGGGGAGGGGGGGGGGGGGGGGGGGGGGGGGGGGGGGGGGGGGGGGGGGGGGGGGGGGGGGGGGAGGGGGGGTGGGGGGGGGGGGGGGGGAGGGAGGGCAAGGCGACCAATGGGGGGGGGGGAGGGACAAGGCGACCAAGGGGGGGGGACAAGGCGACCAATGGAAGGGGGGACAAGGCGACCAATGGGGGGGGGGCTGCTCAATGCCAGTAATTAGAGAGAAGAAAGTTGGTTTTGGAAATTGTTTTTTTTTTAAATTGTAAAAGTTTATTGTTTATCTTTTACTAATCAGAGAGAGAGGGAGAAGTTTATCTTTGAAATAAAAATAAAATCAAGTTTGTTTTAGTCATTAAAAAAAAACTTTATCCTAGTAAATAAAAATCAATTTTTTTTTCAAATAAAAATCAAAATTTTCACTATTGAAATTTGAAAAAGTTTCAACTGAAAATAATAATAATTTCCTTTAGTAGTTAGACAGAAACATGTGTTTATTTTGGAAGTAAAAAGATAAATGTTTAATTTAGTAGTTAGAGATAAAAAAAATATTTTTGATATTGGAAAGAAAAAAGTTCAATTTAGTAATTGAAAGAGAAATAATTTATTCATCAGGTCACAAGTTATCGGAGCAGAATTAGACCATTCGGCCGATCGAGTCAACTCCGCCATTCAATCATGGCTGATCCATCTCTCCCTCCTAACGCAATTCTCCTGCCTTCTCCCCATAATCCCTGACAACCTGACTAATCAATAATCTACCTACAGGTATCTCTGCCTTATCAAATATCTCTTTCTCAATCCATTTTCTGAAATGGAACAAAAAGTTATTTAGTTTGGAACTGGAAGAATGAATAATCTACAATGAGCGTTTGTCAGCACTGGGCCTGTACTCGCTGGAGTTTAGAAGAACGAGGGGAGGGGGGGGGGGGGGGGGGGGCAACTCATTGAAACTTCACCGAATAGTGAATGGCCCAGATAGAGTGGATGTGGAGAGGATGTTTCCACTAGTGGGAAAGTTTAGGACCAGAGGGCACAGCCTCAGAATTAAAGGACGTTCCTTTAGGAAGGAGATGAGGAGGAATTTCTTTAGCCAGAGGGTGGTGAATCTGTGGGATTCATTGCCACAGACAGCGGTGGAGGCCACAAGTCAGTGGAAATATGTAGGGCAGAGATACATAGATTGTTGATTAGTGTGGGTGTCAGGGGTTATGGGGAGAAGGCAGGAGAATGGGGTTAGGAGGGAGAGTTAGATCAGCTATGATTGAATGGCGGAGTTGACTTGATGGGCTGAATGGCCTAATTCTGCTGCTAGAACATGTGACCAGCGATCGCCCGTTCACACACTAGTGCGGCACGGTGGTGTAGCGGTAGAATTGCTGCCTCACAGCGCCAGGGACCCGGGTTCCATCCTGACTGCGGGTGCTGTCTGTACGGAGTTTGCTCGTTCTCCCCGTGGGTTTCCTCTGAAATCTTCGGTTTCCTCCCACACTCCAAAGACGCACAGGTTTGTAGGTTAAATGGCTTAAGTTTCAAAATTGTCCTTAGTCTTTGTAGTTTTGCGTTCATAAGCAGGTGATTGCAGGTCAGCGCTGACTCGGTGGGCCGAAGGGCCTATGTCCAGTCTGTATCTCTATAGTTGATATCTGTATCTGTAAACTAGATTAGTTTAGAGAGACAGCGATCACCCGTTCACACAAACAACACTACACACACGAGAGGGGGCGAGAGAGAGGGAGAGAGAGAGAGAGAGAGAGAGAGAGAGAGAGAGAGAGAATATTCCATCACTCTTTCCCCTCTCTCTCCCCCTCTCTATCTCGCCATCTTTCTCTACACAGTGATGTCTCTCTGTCTGTCTCTCACTCTCCTCCTTCTCTCTCTCTCCCTCCCCCCTCTCTATCGCCTCTTTCTCTCTATCACACACTCTCTCCCCCCCTCTCTTTATCTCCCCCTCCCTCTCTCCCTCTCTCTCTCCTCATCCCCTCCCCGTCTCTCTACCTCCCCATCTCTCTCTCTCTCTCCCTGTCTCTCTCCCTCTCTATCTTCTTCTCTCTCTTCCCTTCTCACACTCTCGCTCTCTCTTCCTCTCCCCCTATCTCTTCCATCATTATCTCCCAGTATCCCTATCTCTCCCCTCTCTTTCTCTCCCCCCTCTCTCTCTCCCTCCTCTCTCGCCTCCTTCTCTCTCGCTCCCCCTCTCCTGCCCTCTCTCTCCCTATTTCTCTCTCCCTCCCCTCCCCCACTCTTTCTCCCCCCTTTCTCACCCCCTCTCTCTCTGCCCATCTCTCTAGCTCCCCCTCTCCATCTCTCCTCTCTCTCTATCGCCCACTCCCCCTCTCGCCCCCTCTCTCTCTCCCGCTCTATCGCCCCCTCTCTCTCTCTCCCTGTCTCTCCCTCTCTCTTTATAGAAACATAGAAACATAGAAATTAGGTGCAGGAGTAGGCCATTCGGCCCTTCGAGCCTGCACCGCCATTCAATATGATCATGGCTGATCATCCAACTCAGTATCCCGTACCTGCTTTCTCTCCATACCCTCTGATCCCCTTAGCCACAAGGGCCACATCTAACTCCCACTTAAATATAGCCAATGAACTGGCCTCGACTACCCTCTGTGGCAGAGAGTTCCAGAGATTCACCACTCTCTGTGTGAAAAAGTTCTTCTCATCTCAGTTTTAAAGGATTTCCAGCTTATCCTTAAGCTGTGACCCCTTGTCCTGGACTCCCCCAACATCGGGAGCAGTCTTCCTGCATCTAGCCTGTCCAACCCCTTAAGAATGTTATAAGTTTCTATAAGATCCCCTCTCAATCTCCTAAATTATAGGGAGTATAAACCAAGTCTATCCAGTCTTTCTTCATAAGACAGTCCTGACATCACAGGAATCAGCCTGGTGAACCTTCTCTGCACTCCCTCTATGGCAATAATGTCCTTCCTCAGATTTGGAGACCAAAACTGTACGCAATACTGCAGGTGTGGTCTCACCAAGACCCTTTACATCTGCAGTAGAACCTCCCTGCTCCTATACTCAAATCCTTTTGCTATGAAAGCTATCTCCCCCACTCTCTCCCCACTCTGCCCCTCTCTGTCTCTCCCCCTCTCTCTCTACACCCTCTCTCTCCCTCTCTATCTCCACTATCACCCCTCTCTCCCCCTCTTTCTCTCCCTCTCTCTCTCTCCCTCTCTTTATCTCCCTCTTCTCTCTCTCTGCCCCCTCTCTCTCCTCTCTCCATTCTCTCTCTCTATCCCCCCCTCTCTCTCTCTCTCTCTCCCTTCTCTCACTCTTCCCCCTCTCTCTGTCCCCCTCTACCCCTTCTCTCTCCTCCTCTGTCTATTCCCCTCTCTCTGTCCCGCTCCCTCCCCCTCACTCTATCTCCCCCCTCACCCCCTCTCTCACCACCTCTCTCGCTCCCCCTCTCTCTCTCCCCTATCTCTTTCCCTATCTCTATCTCCCCCCTCTCTCGCCCCCTCTCTTAATCCCCCCTCTCTCAACACCATTCTCCCTCTCCCCCCCCCCCCTCTTACTCCCCTCTGTCTCTCTCTCTCTCTCTCTCTCTCTCTCACTCCCCTCTCTCTCCCCTCTCTCCCCCTCTCACACTCTCCCCGCCACTCTCCCCCTCTCTCTACCTCCTCACTCACATCTACCTGTCGACTGGTCTGAAGTAGTTCACGACAAAATAAACTGCAGATTGAACAGAGCCTCGCCTTGTGTTCACCGACTGGAACTAATTTGCCACATTGGGTCAAGGGCAGTTTCTCAATCCACATTTTCTCTGAGCTGAAGCTGCATTTTATTTTTTTCACCATTTTGTGTTTTTCTTTCAATTGAATCCCGGAGAGGGGCAATTAGTATTTCAACCCATAGTTAATTAAGATGAAAATCACAAGTTAATGCGTCTTCACGTGCTGTGTTTACAGCGTGGATAGAGCAGCAAGATGTAGTTAGTGCTAATTACAGATGAAATTAATTATGGATACTGAACTTCAGTTAACCCTTTATAGTCAAACATTTGAACAAAAACGTATTATTTATTTTACATCATATCAAATGTAAAACATAGCAGTCAAATTTAATGAGAATATGTCACTGATCTCCAGTCCCATCATTGACCACGCTGATAATGTCATTTCTCATCCAGACCCATCACTGTCTATACTGGCGTCACACACAGGTAATTTCTTTGAATCATCCATTCCCAGGACATCTCACATAACAACCAGTTTCCATTTCCGTCGCACATTACCCAGATATATTTTCACCAGTGGCAACACTGACAACATTTGCCTTGTGCTGACCCACTGTAGAAGATTGGACATGTTTGCAGGTTACCTAACCACGTGTGACCATTGGACATACTGCTATAACGATAATGTTAAAAAGTGTGATTAACCGGGTTTGTCTTAAAATGAATCTTTTCAACGATCCCATGACAGAGATCCATGGCTAAGTGAGGAATTTGTGCACACACACACACCCTTCAGTTTTAGAGCCATGGAGTCATAGAGTCTTACAGCGTCTTCGACCCAGCCTGTCCACACCGGCCAACACATCTCATCCCCATATTCCTTTAAATGACCGATCCATGCATCTGACTAAATGTTCCTTAAAGTTTGCCGTAGTACTTTTTGTTTGTAGCTTTATATAGTTACAAGAAGCGCTAGCTGAATGGATAGAAGAAAAACCTTAATTGAAGGAAGCAGAGGGTGATGGTGGAAGTTTGCTTCTTGCACAGGAGGCCTGTGATTCTGCATTCGGAGTTGGGCCCGTTACTGTTTGACATCTACATTTAAAAACAAAATGTTTTGCTAGAAGTAAGTACAATACTGTGGTACCTCAGTAACTAATACTTGTTGATATATTACATTTCATATACACCTTCTTATTTTTTAATTTAGCAGCAAAACAGGAATAAGGAAGAAAGTAGAAAAGAAGAGATTAACATAAGTGGTGCGTGAGATAACAGGATAGTCCAAAAGAAGGAAGAAGAGAGAAGAAGATGTAGAAAGAGAAAGAGACGAAAAAAATAAAATAAAAATAAAAGAAGACAAGGGAAAAAGAGATTGAAAGCTATATACCTATATTATGTTCCAGGCCACGTGCCACCTGATTCTAAAACATTTTATTTCTATAGTTGTGTTGCACCATATGCTTGTAAGAAATCGATAAAAGGAGACCAAGTCAATAAGAATTGGTCTGCTTTACCTGCTAGAAGGAGTCGCATTTCTTCCAGATATGCCGTTTCCGACCCATTTGAAATCTACATTTTGAGTGTTGGTGTTGGCGCATTTTTCCAAAATTTAAGTATAAGTATTTTTGCCGTTATTAAACCATAATTAAGTAGAGAATTTTGATACGTGTTTAGCTTATTCCCATCTTCCATTGATCCAAAGATAATCATTTCTGTATTAGGTTCGAGTTCTATTAAATAGTTTTGTAAAAATTTCAAAAATTTCATTCCATAATGTGTAAACCTTTATAGAAGGGGCAAAATAGTGTGTTATAGTGGCATTCTCAGATAAGCATTTATCACAGATGGGACAGATATTTGGATAGATTTTATTCAATCTTGTTTTCGAATAGTATAATCTATGTGAATTTTTTAATTGCATTAAATTATGTTTTACATGAATCGAACGTTTTTGTATACATATCAGGTGTTTTTCCCATGTTTCTTTCGAAATTTTTATCTGTAGTTCTCGTTCCCAATCTACTCTTATTGACTGTCGATGGTGATTCTATATTTAAAATTATATTAATACGCATGATATTTAATTGCATCTGCCTTAATATTCATTACTTCATCTAATAAATCTAAAGATAGACTTTGATATCTTTGTATATTTTTTTTTCAGATAATCTCTAATTTGAAGGTATTTAAAGTATTGGATATTTTTCAAGTTGTATTTTAATTGTAATTGTTGAAATGATTAAAAAAAATCCCATTTCATACAAGTCTCCAATCCTTTTAATTCCTAACCTTTCCCAATAGATATACGTTCTGTCAGTGAGAGATGGTCTAAATGAGGGATTATTTACTATTGGAGATAAAAGCGATAAGTTTCTGAATTTCAGAGTTAGTTTTATTTGTTTCCAAATTCGAATTGTATTGTGAATTATTTGGTTCTTATATATTGTGTTGTTTAATTTTATCGGGAAGAAGAGAATCGCTCATATATTAAAAGGAGAACAATCCTCTTTCTCCATTCTTATCCATTCTGCCTGTTGGGCAGAACTGTCCAACCAAAATTTATATTTTTAATATGTACTGCCCAGTAGTAGTATAAAAAGTTCGGAAGTGTCAGTCCCCCTAATTCTTTGGGTTTACACAAGTGTTTTCTTTGGATTCTGTGCGATTTGTAGTCCCATCTGAAGTTTGTAATATTGGAGTCTAATTTTTTTAAGACATTTTTTGGTAAGTATATTGGTATTGATTGAAATAGATTTAATATTTGTGGTAGAAAAATATTTTTTATAGCATTTATTCTACCTATTAAAGACAACGGTAAGGTTTTCCAAAATTTAATCGACGCATTTAATTTAGTCATTAAAGGCATAATATTTGCATTAAACAGTGATTTATATTTTCTAGTAATTTAGATACCCAAATACTTAAATTTTTCTGTTGCAATTTTAAATGGAAATGTTAACAGGTGTGTCGAATCTTGGGGTTTTAACGTCATAATTTCACTTTTATTCCAATGTATTCTGTATCCTGAAAATGAGACAAATTCCTCTATTAAATTTAGTATATTTGGTATACTGACTTGCGAGTTTGTAATGTATAATAATACGTTGGCGTATAGTGAAATTTTATTATTTGAATCTTTGGTATTATATATTTGGTATTATGTTAACATTCATAGCAAACGGATTTGAGTATTGGAGCAGGGAGGTTCTACTGCAGTTGTACTGGGCCTTGGTGAGACCACACCTGGAGTATTGCGTACAGTTTTGGTCTCCAAATCTGCTGAAGGACATTATTGCCATAGATGGAGTGCAGAGAAGGTTCACCAGACTCATTCCTGGGATGTCAGGACTTTCATATGAAGAAAGACTGGATAGACTCGGCTTGTAACTCACTAGAATTTTATAGATTTAAGACATTGAGGGGGTGTATTATAGAAACTTACAAAATTCTTAATGGGTTGGACAGGCTAGATGCAGTAAGATTGTTCCCGATATTGGGGAAGTCCAGGGAAGGGGTCACAGGTTAAGGATAGAGGGGAAATCCTTTAGGACCGAGATGAGAAAAACATTTTTCACACAGAGAGTGGTGAATCTCTGGAACTCTCTGCCACAGATGGTAGTTGAGGCCAGTTCATTGGCTATATTTAAGAGGGAGTTAGATGGGCCCATGATGCTTCTCTCAATGCACTGTATACCTGGTGTCTGAGATCCCTCTGCTCTTTAGTTAATTCACCTTTTTGCCTTGGTTCCAGCTCATCGGTGCTAATACCTCTGGACTCACTGATGGTTTCACTTTCCATCTGCGACTGATTCTGAACCCACTTGTACCACAGCAGAGTGTCCAAATAAACAACAATCCAAATTTCAATACTCCTCAGAGTGCAGCGAGTGCTCACCTCAGTTGTACTTCAATTATCTGCGAGCCACTTTTGTGTAGTTCTGATCACCATATCACAGAACGATGGCCTATTGCCAGAGGCAGTGCAGACCAGATTCACCAGGATGTTTTCAGGAATGGACAGCGTTAGTTCAATGGTTCAATGGTCCTTTATTGTCACGTGCACTGAGGTACGGTGACATTTGATTTGCTGTACAATCATATAAAAAAATCAACAATATACATAATTAGAAAAATATTAAACAAAAACATAATATTTTTGGAAGACAGATTGGATTGGATGGCATCGGTCCACTCAACCGCTTCCCATAGGCCAGTCGCTGGCTGCATCCTTGTAAAATGTCTCTGTAAAGGTTCTAGTTTGGCAGAATGCAGAGGGGCGACCTTACTGAGGCTTGTAAAATTATGTCAACCGCAGCAGGATTGACTGGATGGTCACGGATATTTCTTAGGCTGGGAGAATCTAAACCCAGAGACCAAGATTAATAGAAAGGGGAAAGATTTAAGGGAATTCTGACGGGCAGGTATTCCACACCAAATGTGGAGCAATCTTTTCATGAGGAGGTGGAGCAGATACCGCCACCGCAAATAAACAGCACTTTGACAGCCATTTGTCTTGGATAGGAATGGAAGGAAAAGGGTCAAATACAAGTGACTGAGATCACCCTAGATAGGCATGTTGGTCTGCAGGGACGAGTCAGGCCGGGCCTGTTACTTTGCTGTTTGCATGCCCATTTGACACACCACTGGGATCACCGGTTCCGTAAACTCTAGTGTGCTCTGATGTCGACTTCTGCAGTTGTAGCCACATTGCAGACACATCACTGATTGCACAACAGTGGTGATAGTGTATTGGGTGGTGCTGTCACTGACAACGGGGCGCATCTTTCATCTCGCTCGTAAGTGTCCAACAGGTGCTTCACTGTCCTCAAACTAAACTCTAGCCTGTAACCCCAAGGAATTAAAACATCAATAGCTGTCGAATTTTCTCAAAGCTGCAGATTAAACAACAAAATGATATAACTGTCTGTCATATACTTTGGTCATTTTAGAAACATAGACATAGAAACATAGAAATTAGGTGCAGGAATAGGCCATTCGGCCCTTCGAGCCTGCACCGCCATTCAATATGATCATGGCTGATCATCCAACTCAGTATCCCGTACCTGCCTTCTCTCCACACCCTCTGATCCCGTTAGCCACAAGGGCCACATCTAACTCCCTCTTAAATATAGCCAATGAACTGGCCTCGACTACCCTCTGCGGCAGAGAGTTCCAGAGATTCACCACTCTCTGTGTGAAAAACGTTCTTCTCATCTCGGTTTTAAAGGATTTCCCCCTTATCCTTAAGCTGTGACCCCTTGTCATGGACTTCCCCAACATCGGGAACAATCTTCCTGCATCTAGCCTGTCCAACCCCTTAAGAATTTTGTAAGTTTCTATAAGATCCCCTCTCAATCTCCTAAATTCTAAAGAGTATAAACCAAGTCTATACAGTCTTTCATTATAAGACAGTCCTGACATCCCAGGAATCAGTCTGGTGAAGTTCTCTGCACTCCCTCTATGGCAATCATGTCCTTCCTCAGATTTGGAGACCAAAACTACGCAATACTCCAGGTGTGGTCTCACCAAGACCCTGTACAACTGCAGTAGAACCTCCCTGCTCCTATACTCAAATCCGTTTGCTATGAAAGCTAACATACCATTCGCTTTTTTCACTGCCTGCTGCACCTGCATGCCTACTTTCAATGACTGGTGTACTATGACACCCAGGTCTCGCTGCATCTCCCCTTTTCCTAGTCGGCCACCATTTAGATAATAGTCTGCTTTCCTGTTTTTGCCACCAAAATGGATAACCTCACATTTATCCACATTATACTGCATCTGCCAAACATTTGCCCCCTCACCCAGCCTATCCAAGTCACCGTGCAGTCTCCTAGCATCCTCCTCACAGCTAACACTGCCCCCCAGCTTAGTGTCATCCGCAAACTTGGAGATATTGCCTTCAATTCCCTCATCCAGATCATTAATATATATTGTAAATAGCTGGGGTCCCAGCACTGAGCCTTGCGGTACCCCACTAGTCACTGCCTGCCATTGTGAAAAGGACCCGTTTACTCCTACTCTTTGCTTCCTGTTTCCCAGCCAGTTCTCTATCCACATCAATACTGAACCCCCAATGCCGTGTACTTTAAGTTTGTATACTAATCTCTTATGTGGGGCCTTGTCGAAAGTCTTCTAGAAGTCCAGATACACCACATCCACTGGTTCTCCCCTATCCACGCTACTGGTTACATCCTCGAAAAATTCTATAAGATTCGTCAGACATGATTTACCTTTCGAAAATCCATGCTGACTTTGTCCAATGATTTCACCACTTTCCAAATGTGCTGCTATCCCATCTTTAATAACTGACTCTAGCAGTTTCCCCACTACCGATGTCAGACTAACTGGTCTGTAATTCCCCGTTATCTCTCTCCCTCTCTTCTTAAAAAGTGGGGTTACATTTGCTACCCGCCAATCCTCAGGAACTACTCCAGAATCTAAAGAGTTTTGAAAGATTATTACTGATGCATCCACTATTTGTGGAGCTACTGGGAAACTGCTAGAGTCAGTTATTAAAGATGGGATAGCAGCACATTTGGAAAGTGGTGAAATCATTGGACAAAGTCAGCATGGATTTACGAAAGGTAAATCATGTCTGACGAATCTTATAGAATTTTTCGAGGATGTAACTAGTAGCGTGGATAGGGGAGAACCAGTGGATGTGGTGTATCTGGACTTCCAGAAGGCTTTCGACAAGGTCCCACATAAGAGATTAGTATACAAACTTAAAGCACAAGGCATTGGGGGTTCAGTATTGATGTGGATAGAGAACTGGCTGGCAAACATGAAGCAAAGAGTAGGAGTAAACAGGTCCTTTTCACAATGGCAGGCAGTGACTAGTGGGGTACCGCAAGGCGCAGTGCTGGGACCCCAGCTATTTACAATATATATTAATGATCTGGATGAGGGAATTGAAGGCAATATCTCCAAGTTTGCTGATGACACTAAGCTGGGGGACACTGTTAGCTGTGAGGAGGATGCTAGGAGACTGCAAGGTGACTTGGATAGGCTGGGTGAGTGGGCAAATGTTTGGCAGATGCAGTATAATGTGGATAAATGTGAGGTTATCCATTTTGGTGGCAAAAACTGGAAAGCAGACTATTATCTAAATGGTGGCCGATTGGGAAAGGGGGAGATGCAGCGAGACCTGGGTGTCATGGTACACCAGTCATTGAAGGTAGGCATGCAGGTGCAACAGGCAGTAAAGAAAGCGAATGGTATGTTAGCTTTCATTGCAAAAGGATTTGAGTATAGGAGTAGGGAGGTTCTACTGCAGTTGTACTGGGTCTTGGTGAGACCACACCTGGAGTATTGCGTACAGTTTTGGTCTCCAAATCTGAGGAAAGACATTCTTGCCATAGAGGGAGTGCAGAGACGGTTCACCAGACTGATTCCTGGGATGTCAGGACTGTCTTATGAAGAAAGACTGGATAGACTTGGTTTATACTCTCTAGAATTTAGGAGATTGAGAGAGGATCTTATAGAAACTTACAACATTCTTAAGGGGTTGGACAGGCTAGATGCAGGAAGATTGTTCCCGATGTTAGGGAAGTCCAGGACAAGAGGTCACAGCTGAAGGATAAGGGGGAAATCCTTTAAAACCGAGATGAGAAAAACGTTTTTCACACAGAGAGTGGTGAATCTCTGGAACTCTCTGCCACAGAGGGTAGTTGAGGCCAGTTCATTGGCTATATTTAAGAGGGAGTTAGATGTGACCCTTGTGGCTGAGGGGATCAGGGGGTATGGAGAGAAGGCAGGTACGGGATACTGAGTTGGATGATCAGCCATGATCATATTGAATGGCGGTGCAGGCTCGAAGGGCCGAATGGCCTACTCCTGCACCTAATTTCTATGTTTCTACTTCCTTAAGTACTCTGGAATGCAGCCTATCTGGCCCTGGGGATTTATCGGCCTTTAATCCATTCAATTTACCCAACACCACTTCCTGGCTAACCTGGATTTCACTCAATTCCTCCAACACCTTTGACCCGCAGTCTCCTGCTATTTCCAGCAAATTATTTATGTCTTCCTTAGTGAAGACGGAACCAAAGGAGTTATTCAATTGGTCCGCCATACCCTTGTTCCCCATGATCAACTCACCTGTTTCTGACTGCAAGGGACCTACATTTGTTTTAACTAATCTCTTTCTTTTCACATATCTATAAAAACTTTTGCAGTCAGTTTTTATGTTCCCTTCCAGTTTTCTTTCATAATCTATTTTTCCTTTCCTAATTAAGCCCTTTGTCCTCCTCTGCTGGTCTCTGAATTTCTCCCAATCCTCCGGTATGCTGCCTTTTCTGGCTAATTTGTACGCATCATCCTTCGCTTTGATATTATCCCTGATTTCCCTTGTTATCCACGGATGTACTACCTTCCCTGATTTATTCTTTTGACAAACTGGGATATACATTTTTTGTAGTTCATCCATGCAGTCTTTAAATGTTTTCCATTGCATATCCACCGTAAACCCTTTTAGAATTAATTGGCAGTCAATCTTGGCCAATTCACGTCTCATACCTTCAAAGTTACCTTTCTTTAAGTTCAGAATTTCTGAATTAACAATGTCACTCTCCATCCTAATGAAGAACTCAACCATATTATGGTCACTCTTGCCCAAGGGGGCATGTACAACAAGATTGCTAACTAACCCTTCCTCATTACTCAATACCCAGTCTAAAATAGCCTGCTCTCTCGTTGGTTCCTCTACATGTTGATTTAGATAATTATCCTGCATACATTCCAAGAAATCCTCTTCCTCAGCACCCCTGCCAATTTGATTCACCCAATCTATATGTAGATTGAAGTCACCCGTTATAACTGTTTTGCCTTTGTCGCACGCATTTCTAATTTCCTGTTTGATACCATCTCCAACTTCACTACTACTGTTAGGTGGCCTGTACACAACATCCACCAGCGTTTTCTGCCCCTTAGTGTTTTGCAGCTCTACCCATACCGATTCCACATCCTCCAAACTAATGTCCTTCCTTTCCATTGCATTAATCCCCTCTCTAATCAGTAACGCTTGCCTGCCAGAATGCTGGTCCCACACCTGTTAAGATGCAATCCGTCCCTTTTGTACAGTTCCCCCTTACCCCAAAACAGATGCCAGTGATCTAAGAATCTAAATCCCTGCCCCGTGCACCAGTTCCTCAGCCACACGTTCAGGTCCCGTATCTCCCTGTTCCTGCTCTCGCCAGCACGGGGAACTGGAAGCAAACCGGAGATAACAACCCTGGAGGTCCTGCTTTTCAACATTTTTCCGAGCAACCTAAAGTCACGCTGCAGAATATTCATCCCCTTCTTTCCGACATCGTTTGTGCCGACATGCACTACCACTTCCGGATGTTCACCTTCGCCCTTGAGGATTTTCTGCACTCTGTCCGTGACATCCTGGATCCTGGCACCGGGAAGGCAGCACACCATCCTTGCATCCCATCTGTTGCCGCAGAAACCCCTGTCCATACCTCTCACGATGGAGTCTCCCACTACAATGGCCTTGCCTGCCTTAGGCCTTTTTGGTTTTGGCTCAACAGCCCTATTCGCATCACAAGCCAGTCCGCCGCTCACGTCTTCTGTCCCAACAGCTTCTAAGTGGATGAACCTGTTTACAAGAGGTACACCACCCGGGGACATTGGCATTCCATGCTTCCCTCCCTTTCTCACTGTCTCCCACCTTCTCTCTTCCAGTACCTTAGGTGTAACAATCGTACTGTAGGACTTGTCGAGGAACGACTCCGTTTCTCGTACGAACCGGAGGTCATCCACTTGCTTCTCCAGTTCACCAACACGGCCCTTCAGGAGCTCTACCTGGATGCACTTCTCGCATTTGTAGCAGCCAGAGGCACCAGCGGTGTCCTTGACCTCCCACATACTGCAAGCATCGCACTGAATCAGCTTGCCTGACATCTCCTTCTTTCGTCTCTACCTCTCAAGCGTATTGCGTGGTCTCCTCTCCTCAGCCTCCTCGCCGAAGACTCTCAAGCCAAAGACTCACACTTTCTCACAGGGCACTTCCCTGACTAGGCCGCTCACTCACTGTCGCTCGCTAAGAACTGCCCTGCTTAAATTGACTGATAAATTGCCTGATTTACCAATTTACAAAGCAAATTCCTCATTTTTCAACTGTTTTCACCCCTCTGACTCGCTTCTCTCCTCCCACTTGGGCTAGAGC
Source organism: Leucoraja erinaceus (assembly GCF_028641065.1). Classification (NCBI taxonomy): domain Eukaryota; kingdom Metazoa; phylum Chordata; class Chondrichthyes; order Rajiformes; family Rajidae; genus Leucoraja; species Leucoraja erinaceus. Next base: position 95,488 of record NW_026576199.1, on the reverse strand, counting down.
CAATCAGTCGTATCTCTTGCTAATCTGCTGCTGCTGTTCCTCCCAAATCTACAGCAGTTCTGATTTTAATATGTCACTGGTTATTGAAGGGTCTTTCAGTTTCCACATGTACCAGGTATACACCGCAGGAATGGGGAAATGCTCTCTTGAACTAATTGATAAATAGACACAGGAATACAGACTGAGTGTGTAAGAGCTCTCTCTAAATTCACTTTGGAATATGAGAGGGCATCATATAGAAACATTCAATTCTTAAGGGATTGTACAGGCGAGAACCTTTCCCGATGTTGGGGGTGTCCAGAAACAGGGGTCGCAGTTTACCAATAAGGGTTCGGCCATTTAAGACTGAGGTGAGGTAGTATTTTTCACCCAGAGAGTTGTGAATCTGTGGAATTCTCTGCCACAGAAGGTAGTGGAGACCAATTCATTGGATATTTTCAAGTAAGAGTTAGTCTGAAGAAGGGTCTCGACCCGAAACGTCGCCTATTTCTTCTCTCCATAGATGCTGACTTACCCGCTGAGTTTCTCCAGCATTTTTTGTCTGTTAGATATCGCACTTTGGGCTAACGGAATCAAGCGATATTTGGCGAAAGCAGGAAAGGAGTATTGATTGAGGATGATCAGCCATGCTCATAGTGAATGACTCGAAGGATCGAATGGCCTACTCCAGCATCTATTTTCTATATGTCTATGTTTCTAAAGCACTGTGGACAGCCCAGGCGAGTGAGTTGGTTATTTACACTCAGACGGACCTTGCTGTTTGATCCGTGGGTTTGACTTCACATCCACCTGTCGACTGCACTGAAGTAGTTGACTACCAAATAAATTGCCGATTGAACAGGGCCTCGTCTTGTCTTCACCGGCTGAAACTAATGTGCCACACTGAATGAAGGGTACAGTTTCTCAACCCACCCTTTCTAGGAGCTGAAGCTGCATTTTATTATTTACAGCATTTTGTGTTTTTCTTTCAATTGTATCCTGGATAGAGGCAATTAGTATTTCAAACCCATTGTTAATTAAGATGAAAATAACAAGTTAATGCGTCTTCACGTGGCGTGTTTACCAGCATGGATAGAGCAGCAAGATGTAGTTAGTGCTCATTACAGATTAGATTAATTATGGATACTGAACTTCAGTTAACCCTTTATAGTCACACATTTGAAATAACAACCAGTTTCCATTTCCGTCGCACACTACCCAGATATATTTTCACCAGTGGCAACACTGACAACATTTGCCTTGTGCTGACCCACTGTAGAAGATTGGACATGTTTGCAGGTTACCTATCCATGTGTGACCATTGGACAAACTGCTGTGATAATAATGTTAAAACGTGTGATTAACCGGGTTTGTTTTAAAATGAATCTGTTCTACGAACCCAGCACAGAGATCCATGGCCAAGTGAGGAATATCTTCCTGCACTATTTGTGCACACACACACACTCCAGTTATAGAGCCATAGAGACATAGAGTCTCACGGCGTCTTCAGCCCAGCCTGCCTTCCTGCCTGCCCACACCGGCCAACATGTCCCATCGCCATATTCATATAAATGTCTGTCTGTCCATGCACTTGTCTAAATGTTCCTTAAAGTTTGCCGTAGTACCTTTTAGTTCGTACCTTTATATGGTTACAAGGAGGGATAGCTGAATGGATTGAACTTTGGCTTCAGGGAAGGAAGCAGAGGGTGATGGTGGAAGGAAGGTTGCTTCTCAGAGTGGAAGCCTCAGTGGTCAGTGCTGGGGCCGTTACTGTTTGTCATCTACATCAATGATTTGGATGAAAATTTACAGAGCAAGTTTAGCAACTTTGCAGATGATACAGTTTGCAGATGATACATACAGAATGCAGAGGAGGAGGAGCCATCTTGGGGAACGGCTGCTAACCAACAGCCGTCCGTTTAATTCACTTTATTTGCAGTTTTAGTGATTCTGTGGGAGAAATTATGTTTTAATGTGGGAGGTAGGGAGTAACAACATTTCTAGGTCCCTACCTGGTTGGTGGGGCAGCTTTTTCTCCGGGCTGCCCCGCCGACCCGTCCTCGTGGCCAACCAGCGGTCGTGGAGCGCCGTTTCCTGGCGGGGACCGCCCAGCACCTCGGCCTCGGTGGCGGCACAGCGCTGGAGCGCTATCGCGGAGCGGAGCGGGCGATGCCTTGCCTGGGTTGCCGCGCTGGATCGACGCGCTGGTGCTCCGGTGAGCTGAGACCGCCGTGTTCAACACCTCCGGTCTGCGGGTCTGCGGAGCGGAGCGGAGCGGGCAGCGCCGATTTCAACATCGGGAGCCTGGGAGCTCCAAATCAGCGCGGCCTTGTCGGCTTCGGAAGCCGCGGTCTCCAGCTAGGAAGCGGCCGTTCCAGGTGGCCCAGCAGCTGAGTGGACTCTCCCGATGCCGGGTCAACACCACCCGGTGAGAACGGCCAGGAACATCGGGCCTCCATAGAGGCAATTGCGGTGGCCTCAATAGGCCTGACCTTGGGGTGAGGACTGGACATTGTGCCTTCCCCCCACAGTGGTAACCATTGTGGGGGGATGATTTTTTTGTCTGCAAGGTACTTTGTTGGTCTGTGGCCAAGATGGCTGCCTTGAAGGGAGAGTGGACGTTAGCGCGCTTTAGCTGCCGCTGCTCTCTCTTCACATTGTGTTTTTGATTTTTTGTCTTTGGAACGATTTCTGTCTTTTATTTGTGTATTGGTGATGTCCTTATTATTTATTTTAATCCGACTATATGCTTTTTCTCTCTTGTGAATTTCTGTAAGGTGTCCTTGAGACTTTGAAAGGCGCCCGCAAATAAAATGTATTATTATTATTATTATTATTATTATTATTATTATTATTATACAAAAGTGGGTGGTTTTCCAGATAGTGAAAATGGTTGTGATTAATTGCAGTAGGATCTTGATAGATTGGCCCAGTGTACTGGGAAATGGTTGATGGAATTTAATGCAGATAATTGTGAGGTATTACATTTTGGGAAGTCGATCATGGGGAGGGTCTACACAATTAATGATAGGGCTCTAGGTACAATTGTACAGCAGAGGGATCTTGGAGCGCAAGTGCATAGTTCCTTGAAGGTGGAATCATAGTTGCTGTAGATCGGATGGTCAAAAAGGCTTTTGGCACATTGGCCTTTACCTGTCAGAGTGTTGAGTATAGAGGGTGGGAGGTCATGTTGCAGTTGTATAGAACCTTAGTGAGGCCGCATTTTGGAGTATTTTGTTCAGTTCTGGGTACTGTGTTATTGGAAAGATTTGACCAAACTAGAAACTTTGCAGATACATTTTACAAGGATGCAGCAGTCAAGAGAGTGGTTGTGTAGGCAGGGACCCTATTCCTCGAAGTGCAGGCAGGAGGAAGAAGGTGCATAAGATGGTGAGAGGGGTAAAGCGTGGAGAATATAAGGGTATTCTGATGAGTTGTACGTTTACACTCAGCAGACCGAACTTGCTGTGTGGTCTGTGGGTTTGAATTGAATCTACCTGTCGACTGCTCTGAAGCAGTTGACTACAAAATAAACTGTAGATTGAACAGAGCCACGGTTAGTGGTCACCCACCGGCTGGAACTAATATTCCCACTGGGGGTGCAGGGCACAGCATCACAGTTACCCCAACTCCCCCTTTCTCAGATATGAAGCTACATTTACATTTTCAGCACCATGTGTTATTATTTGCATTGAATACCAGAGAGAGCGAGAGAGATGCACTAAACTACTGTTAATTAAGATGAAAATAACGAATTAATGCATCTACACCTGCCGTGTTTACCAGCATGAATAGAGAGAGCAGCAAGATGGAATTAGTGCTCATTACAGATGAGATCAATTATGGATACTGAACCTCTGTTAACCCTTTAAAGTCCAACATTTGAAATAATATTAACAACGTTTTTACCTCTCCCTCTAGATCAGGCCCTCGTGTCCTGGCAACATCCTCGTAAATATTCTCTACACCCCCAGACACAAAATGCTGGAGTACCTCAGCGGGTGGGTCAGGCAGCATCTCTGGTGAGAAGGAATGGGTGATGTTTCGGGTCGAGACCCTTCTTCATAATGACCCGCTGAGCTACTCCAGCACTTTGTGTCCACCTTCGGTTTATGATAAAATATAACTTGCCTCCACCACTTCCACTGGAAGCTCATTCCACACCGCTACCACTCTCTGAGTAAAGAAGTTGCCCCTCATGTTACCCCTAAACTTCTGTCCCTTAATTCTCCAATCAGGTCCTCTTGTTTGAATCGTCCCTACTATCAATGGAAAAAAGCGTATCCACGTCAACTCTGTCTATTCCTCTCATCATTTTAAAGACCTCTATCAAGTCCCCCCTTAACCTTCTGCGCTCCAAAGAATAAATACCTAACTTGTTCAACCTTTCTCTGTAACTTAGTTGATGGACCTCCATGCTCCTATACTGAAAGCCTCTTGCTGTGAAGCCCAACAGGCCATTTGCTTTCTTCACTGCCTGCTGTATCTGACTTCTTGTTCTTTCCAACAAAATGGATAACCTCACCCTTATCCACATCATACTGAATCTTCCATGCATCTGCCCACTCACCCAACCTATCCGTAAACCTGCAGCCTCATAGCATCCTCCTCGCAGCGCGCACTGCCACCAAGCTTTGTGACATATACAAACGGAGATAAAAACATAGAAACATAGAAAATAGGTGTAGGAGTAGGCCATTCGGCCCTTCGAGCCTGCACTGCCTTTCAATATGATCATGGCTGATCATCCAACTCAGTATCCCATACCTGCCTTCTCTCCATACCCCCTGATCTCCTTAGCCACAAGGGCCACATCTAACTCCCTCTTAAATATAGCCAATGAACTGGCCTCAACTACCTTCTGTGGCAGAGAGTTCCAGAGATGCACCACTCTCGGTGTGAAAAATGTTTTTCTCATCTCAGTCCTAAAAAACTTCCCCCTTATCCTTACATTGTGACCACTTGTCCTGGACTTCCCCAACATCGGGAACAATCTTCCTGCATCTAGCCTGTCCAACCCCTTAAGACTTTTTTACGTCTCTATAAGATCAAGTTGAAGTTGAAGTTCAAGTTCAAGTGAGTTTATTGTCATGGGTCCCTGATAGGACAATTACATTTTTGCTTTGCTTCAGCACACAGAACATAGTAGAAATTTACTACAAAACAGATCAATGTGTCCATATACCATGATATAAATATATACACACATGAATAAATATAATTATAAAGTGCAAATAACAGATAATGGGTTATTAATAATCAGAGTTTTGTCCGAGCCAGGTTTAATAGCCTGATGGCTGTGGGGAAGTAGCTATTCCTGAACCTGGTTGTTGCAGCCTTCAGGCTCCCGTACCTTCTACCTGAAGGTTGCAGGGAGATGAGTGTGTGGCCAGGATGGTGTGGGTCTTTGATGCTACTGCCAGCCTTTTTGAGGCAGCGACTGCGATAAATCCCCTCGATGGAAGGAAGGTCAAAGCCGATGAGGGACTGGGCAGTGTTTACTACTTTTTGGACTCTTTTCCTCTCCAGGGCGCTCAAATTGCTGAACCAAGCCACGATGCAACCGGTCAGCATGCTCTCTACTGTGCACCTTTAGAAGTTAGAGAGAGTCTTCCGTGACAATCCGACTCTCCGTAATCTTCTCAGGAAGTAGAGGAGCTGATGAGCTTTTTTGATAATTGCGTTAGTGTTCTAGGACCAGGAAAGATCTTCAGAGATGTGCACGCCCAGGAATTTGAAACTCTTGACCCTTTCAACCTTCGACCCGTTGATATAAACGGGGATGTGGGTCCCCATCCTACACCTTCCAAAGTCCACAATCAGTTCCTTGGTTTTGCTGGTGTTCAGGGCCAGGTTATTGCGTTGGCACCATATGGACAGTTGCTCGATCTCTCTTCTATACTCTGACTCATCCCCATCAGTGATACGTCCCACAACAGTGGTGTCGTCAGCGGATTTGAAGATGGAGTTCGCACTATGACCAGCTACGCAGTAATGAGTATACAGGGAGTACAGTACAGAGCTGGTCGGGGTGGGGGGGGGGGGGTTGAGGAACAACTCCAGGACTGTTTGGAGTCAGTAGACTGGGCAATGTTCAGGGACTCGGCAACGGACCTGAACGAATAAGCCACAGGCGTTACAGACTTCTTGCAGAAATGTTTAGAGGACTGCTTCCTCACAAAAACCTTCCTGGTGTTTCCCAATCAGAAACCTTGGATGTACTTTGAGATCCGCACTCTTCTGAAATCGAGACACCGGGCATTCACGTTCGATGAAACAGTGGTCTACAAGAAGTGCAGATACGAGCTTGGTACGGCCATAAAAAAGGTCAAAAGGGACTTCTGCTCCAGACTGGAGGACGGGACAGATGTTCGGCAGCTGTGGCGGGGCCTGAATGCAATCACCCCCTACAAGGTGAAACCAGGAGGCAGCTCGAATGTCGGTGTAACATCACTCTCTGACGAGCTCAATGCGTTTTACGCACGCTTTGACAGGGAGAATACTGATGTGCCTTCCCGATCCCCCATTCGCTGTGATGGCATTTCAGTCTCAGTCACAGAGGCCGACGTCAGGAAATCCTTCAGAGGGCTGAACCCCCGAAAAGCACCTGGTCCTGATGGTATACCCGGTCGTGTTCTAAAAACCTGTGCGGACCAACTGGCTGGAGTTTTTACAGACATTTTCAACCTCTCACTTCTGAGGTTTGAGGTGCCCACCTGCTTTAAAAGGGCATCAATTATTCCAGTGCCCAAGAAGAGTAAGGTGACGTGCCTCAATGACTATCGACCAGTGGCACTAACGCCGGTGGTGATGAAGTGCTTTGAGAGGTTGATCATGGAACAAATCAACTCCTACCTCGACAAAAACCTGGACCCACTGCAGTTCGCTTACCGCCACAACAGATCAATGGTGGATGCAATCTCGCTGGCCCTCCACTCCACTCTGGACCACTTGGGCAACAAAACTAATTTGTCAGGCTGTTATTCATCGATTATATCGAGGGGGTTAGGATGAGGGGAAGGGAGATGGGGAGAGATGGATAGAGAGGGGATAGGGCGGGGTGGACAGTGGGAGGAGAGAGGGGTAAGTGAGGGAAAGAGTGGGGGGAGAACGTGGGGGGGGAGTCAGAGGGAGAGAGAGAGGGTTGTAGAGCGGGGGGAGAGAGGAGGAGGGGTGTAGGTAGGGAGAGAGGGGGATAGGGAGGGGGGAGAGAGAGGGGGGAGGGGGGAATGGTTAGATGAGGAAGAGAGGGAGGTGGATAGAGAGGGGGAGGAGACTAGGGGAGCAAGTTTGGGAGAGAGAGGGAGGTGGAATGGATGGAGGGGAGTGAGGGGGGAGTGGGGAGAGGGGAGAGAGAGGGGAGAGGGAGAGAGGGAGAGTGAGAGAGAGAAAGAAAGTGCGAGAGAGAGAGAGAGGGGAGAGAGAGGGAGAGAGCGAGGGGGACAGCAATGGGGCAAGAGAAGGGGGATTGGGGAAAGAGAGGAGGGAGAGGGAGGGGGAGTATGAGGTAGTAGAGAGAGAGAAGAGAGAGAGGTGAGAGAGTGAGAGAGGCGGAGAGGTGGGGAAAGTGGGGGTTCATGGAGGGGGGGAGCGTGAGGGGGAGGGGAAGAGAGGGGGAAGAGGGCGAAAGAGGGCGGGAACAGGGGGAAACAGTGGTGGAACGGGGGACGGGGGGGCAGGAGGGGAAAAGGGTGAAAGGGAGATGGGGAAGGGGAGAGTGGCAGAGAGGAAGCGGGAGAGCGAGAGGGGTGTAGGAGGGGTTGAGAGAGTGGCAGGAGGGAGGGGGGAGCGCAGGGGGTGTGAGGGAGAAAGGGAGGGGGGGAGTTAGAGAGGAGATAGAAGGCGGCAGAGGCAGGGGAGAGAAAGGGAAGAATATTGGGAGGCGGGGAGAGAGGGGGGGATAAAGGGCAGAGAAAGTGTGAGCGATATGGGGGAGAGAGAGGTGTAGAGAAACGGGGAGAGAGAGAACGTGAGCGAGAGGTGGAAAGAGAGAGCGGGAGAGAGGGGAAGAGATGGGGGAGAGAGGGGGGGTGTGAGGGCGGAGGAGAGGGAGCGGGATAGAAAAGAGTAGAGGGCGAGAGTTAGATGGGGTAGAGTGAGGGAGAGGTTTGGGGGAGTGGGTGGAATGGGGGGGGTATGAGAGAGGGGGGAGTGGGAGGGGGATAGGGGTGTGGGAGATAGTGGGGGTGAGAAGGGGAGAGACGTGGGAAAGAGGTAGCGAAGAGAGAGGGACGGGCAGAGAGCTTGGGAGGGGAGGTGGGACGAGGGAGAGAGAAATGGGGAGGGAGAGGGGGGAGAGAGAGAGAACGGGAGGAGAGAGAGAGGGAGAAAGAGGGGAGAGAGAGTGTTTAGAGAGAGATGGGAGAGAGAAGGGAGAGAGGTAGGGGGTGAGAGAGGGGGGGACATAAGGGGGAGGGGTGAGAGGGGGAGAGAGAGGGAGTGGCAAGAGGCGGGAAGATGGGGGAAAGAGCGAGGGGGAGCGAGGGTAAGAGAGAGGGGGATAGGCGGGGAGAGAGGGGTTGAGGAAGGGAAAGAGAGAGGAGTGAGAGTAGGGGGGTGGGGGGAGAAAGTTGGGGCGAGAGAGGGGGAGAGAGAGGGGAAGAAAGAAGGCGAGAGACCTGAAAGAGAGAGAGGGAGGGAGAGAGTGTGAGACAGAGGGGGAGAGTGAGGGGGTGGAAGAGTGGGGAGAGAGAAAGCTGTGAGAGGGAGGGGAGGCTAGAAAGTGAGAGGAGATAGGGGGGTTGGGGGAGAGAGAGGGGGTTGAGTGGTGTCAGATTAGGACAAGCGGAGATGCAACGATACTTGGGTGTGTTTATACATCAGCCACTGAAAGTAAGCATGCAGGTACAGCAGGCAATAAAGAAAGCCAATTGGCCTTCATTGCGAGAGGGTTTGAGTTTAGAAACAAGGAGGTCCTACAGGGCCTTGGGGAGATCACACTTGGAGTATTGTGTGCAATTTTAGTCTCCTAATTTGGTCTCCTAATTTGAGGAAGGACATTATTTCCATTGAGGGAATGCAGTGTAGGTTCTCGAGATTAATTCCCGGGATGGCGGGACTGACGTATAATGAAATAATGGGTCGACTGGGCAAGTATTCGCTGGAATTTTGAAGGATGAGAGGGAATTTTAAAGAATCATATAAAATTCTTACAGGATTATACATGGCAGATGATGGAAATATGTACCCGCTGTTGGGGGAGTCCTGAACCAGGGGTAACAGCTTACGAATTAGGACTGAGACCAGTAAAGACATTTTTAACCCAGAAGGATGAGAATCTGTGGATTTCTCTGCCACAGAAAGCAGTGGAGGCCAATCCACTGGATGTTTTCAAGATTGAGTTAGATTTAGCTCAAGGCTAAGGGGTGCAAGGGATATGAGGAACAACAGGAACTGGCACTGATTTTGGATGATCAACCATTATAGTATTGAATGGCAGTTCTGACTCAAAGGGCCGAATGGCCTATGTAGATGGTTTATGCATGCAACCAATAATATAGCTGCCTCAATACCACAAACCACGCCTTAGTAACCAATTATAATAACGCCTTCTTCTCCTTCTGCGCGGTACAGTAGCAGACTGGAGACAGTGACTGCTGATGTGTGTTTAACCCTGTGTTCTCATTAAAGACTAGTGTAAAGTACAAGTGTGTTTGATCACTCATTTACATGGCGACAGTCGGAAAAGACTCGCGTCTTCTGTTTCCTGGGTTTTATTTCTCTTTCTGAGTTTAATTTATTTCTCCGAGTTTTGCTTTCACTGACCATGGCATCCTCGTGCCGAAAACCCGCGCCCCTCATCTTCGATTCTGACATCGCAGAGCTCTCGGCTACCTTCGAGTTGGACTTCAGCCACTACATCAACATCACACATCGGAACGAGCCCGATGCGGTCAAAGCCTCTCTACTTCTCAACCTTGCCGGCCCCGATGCCATGAGGAGAGCAAGAACCTTCACCTACGACCCGCCGGTCTTGGGTCCCGATGATCAGGTACAGATCATTCTAGAGACTGCTGACGACCCGGTATGCCTGCTGCGCAAGTTCAGGGAGATTTACGACCTGCCCTCGAACCGTATTTTAGAGAGGGCGCGTTTTTTCACCAGAAAGCAGCTGCCGGAGCAACCTGTTGAATGTTTCATTGCTGACCTGCGATACCTAGCCCAAAGGTGCCGTTTGTGTGCAATGACAGACCAGCTTACCAGGGACATTTTAGTTACGGGGATGCTCGATCAGAGGTTAAGATCGGAGCTCCTCAGGAAACCACATTGACTTTGAGCGAGGCCATGCACGCCTGCAGAATGGCTGAGGTCGTTGACCCGCAGGTCGGTCTGCGGGGGTCAGACACAAAATCGAGCAAACTGACCGGGTTTAACAGACCGCGCCCTCGGATGGGCCAGCTATGGTTCCGGCGGGGTGCCCCCCAGTAAGTGCCCCAATTGCAACTACATCAAGAGCAGTCGCCGTGCCCAGCTTACGGCAAATCCTGCAACTTTTGTAAGAAGTTAAATCATTTCTCTGCAGCTTGCCGCTCCCATGGGAAAGTTCCACAGACTTCTAGACCTAACTTAAACATGCTGAAGCAAATTGATAACCAGTATGGTTCCCAGTCCTCGCTAAACACGGCCCACGATTCTGATCCAATTAATTCTCAAGGGGAGGCGAGTGTGTTCTCACTCTCCACGCACCTGGCCGACTCCCCGATCCGACTGTCCTGGTTACTGTCAACAATTGCAGTTTCCATGCTGAGCTCGACACGGGTGCCAAGGTCAACGTAATGTCAACAAGCCTGTTCAAGAAGATTAGAAACAATGAGCTCCTAACTGCAGACCGCTCCACTCTGCACGCTTATGGGGGCGAGGTGCTGAGACCGATGGGAAAGGCCACCTTCAATTGCGTGCTGAAGAAAACATCGCGGGCCCTTACGTTTTATGTTTTGAACTCTTACTGTGTGACTCTGTTGTGCAACCAGGCATGCCAGGACCTGGGACTGGTGTCGTTCGACCGAACGGTCCACAAAGTGCTGATTTCGCTGGATCCGATATCGGAATACCCTGACCTGTTTAACGATGAGCTGGGCAAGCTGCCCATCACCTACAAAATGGCCATTGACCCGAAGGTGGCGGCCGTGGTCCGCGCACCACATAGTGTCCAACGCCACGAAAGACAAAGTCGAGTCGATGTTGAACGACATGGTCGCCATGGGAGTGCTGGAGACGGTCAGCGAGCCCACATAGTGGGTCTCTACCATGGTTGCCACCCTGAAAAAGGACAGAAACGAAATACGGGTGTGCATCAACCCGAAGGATTTAAACCTCGCAATCAGGCGCCCCCACTACCCCATGAGGACCGTGCAGGATGTTGCAGCCCAAGTCGGACAGGCCATTGTTTTCTCAGTCCTCGACGTGAAGAGTTCCTTTTGGCAAATCCCACTGGACAAGGGCTCCTCAGACCTGACGACGTTCTCGACACCGTTTGGCAGATTTAAGTTTCTGCGAATGCCATTTGGCATTAATTCTGCAAGCGAGGTGTTCCAGAGGGCAATGGAACAGTTGTTCTCCGGCCTGCCGTGCGCCATCATCGTGGATGACATCCTGGTTTATGGAAAGGTCGTTGCTGAGCACGACATGAACCTCCGCTGTGTCCTAGATCGGGTTCGGCGGATCAACCTGAAGCTGAACTCTAAATAGTGCAGGTTCCGTGTCTCGGAGGTCACGTACGTCGGGCATGTCTTCACTTCGGACGGACTAAAGCCCAACCCATTGAAGGCTGCCGCAATCACCGAGATGCCGGCCCCCACCGACGTGCTCGGTCTGCTACGATTCCTGGGTATGGTGAACTACCTAGGGAAGTTTATACCCAATCTCAGCGAGCTGAGCTCGACCCTGCGGCAACTGACCAGATAGGACACCGCTTGGTCCTGGTTCCCACAACACCAACAGGCGTTCGACTGTCTGAAGTCCAAGTTGATCAGCACCCCGACACTTCGGTTTTTCGACCTACGGCGCCCGATCACTGTCACCTGCGACACCTCCAGGTTCGGGCTCGGTGCGGCCTGCCTACAGTCCTCTGATGATGGATCGCTGTATCCTGTCTCGTACGCCTCCCGCACCATGACCGACACCGAACAACGGTATGCTCAGATCAAAAAAGAGCTGCTTGCGGTTGTGTTCGCCTGTTCCAAATTTAAGGACTTCCTTTGTGGCAGCCGTTTTACGGTCGAGACCGACCACCAGCCGCTGGTGACCATTTTAAACAAGCCGATCCATGTTGCTCCTGCCAGGCTGCAACGGATGATGTTGCAGCTACAGCGCATTGACTTTAAACTAGTCTACAAGGGCACGGAGATGCACATTGCCGACACTCTCTCTCGCGCCCCACGGGCTTCCTGCGACTGCCACCCCCTACGAACAAGAGGATCTACTTGTGCTCGGCGTTAACTTTGTACCCACTAAGCAGCTCCAGTGCCTGGCCGAGCACACCGCTGCTGATCCCACATAAGAGATTAGTATACAAACTTAAAGCACACGGCATTGGGGGTTGAGTATTGATGTGGATAGAGAACTGGCTGGCAAACAGGAAGCAAAGAGTGGGAGTAAACGGGTCCTTTTCAGAATGGCAGGCAGTGACTAGTGGGGTACCGCAAGGCTCAGTGCTAGGACCCCAGCTATTTACAATATATATTAATGATCTGGATGAGGGAATTGAAGGCAATATCTCCATGTTTGCTGATGACACTAAGCTGGGGGGCAGTGTTAGCTGTGAGGATGATGCTAGGAGACTGCAAGGTGACTTGGATAGGCTGGGTGAGTGGGCAAATGTTTGGCAGATGCAGTATAATGTGGATAAATGTGAGTTATCCATTTTGGTGGCAAAAACAGGAAAGCAGACTATTATCTAAATGGTGGCCGATTAGGAAAAGGGGAGATGCAGCGAGGCCTGGGTGTCATGGTACACCAGTCATTGAAAGTAGGCATGCAGGTGCAGCAGGCAGTAAAGAAAGCGAATGGTATGTTAGCTTTCATAGCAAAATGATTTAAGTATAGGAGCAGGGAGGTTCTACTGCAGTTGTACAGGGTCTTGGTGAGACCACACCTGGAGTATTGCGTACAGTTTTGGTCTCCAAATCTGAGGAAGGACATTATTGCCATAGAGGGAGTGCAGACAAGGTTCACCAGACGGATTCCTGGGATGTCAGGACTGTCTTGTGAAGAAAGACTGGATAGACTTGGTTTATATTCTAGAATTTAGGAGATTGAGAGGGGATCTTATAGAAACTTACAAAATTCTTAAGGGGTTGGACAGGCTAGATGCAGGGAGATTGCTCCCGATGTTGGGGAAGTCCAGGACAAGGGGTCACAGCTTAAGGATAAGGGGGAAATCCTTTAAAACCGAGTTGAGAAGAACTTTTTTCACAGAGAGTGGTGAATCTCTGGAACTCTCTGCCACAGAGGGTAGTTGAGGCCAGTTCATTGGCTATGTGAAGGATAAGATGATTGAACCACCATCATTGTGAGGGGCCAAGTGATTGTAGCCACCGACCTTGTGATGGGCCGAGTAGTTGGAATCATCAACCTTGTGATTTGAACAAACTGTTACTGTCCTTCAGAGCTATTGATAACATTGTAGAATAACAAGATGAGGAATGCAGCTGACAACACAGAAGCTAGTCTTTAGGTCAAAGGCAATTAAGTAGGTTAGGGCAACAGCGACTGAGCATGCTTAATGAAATAAATGAATATTAACTTTACGCCCCTCATGACAAATAACCTAATTTAAATGTACATGCGATGTATGATGTGGGAGAAGAGGGAATGATTGATGACACACGGAGGGGATGGTTGGAAGATTGTGAACCTCGGTACTTCTGATTGGAAGCGGTTAGAAGGGGAGGCATCCGATCAATAAAGACTGTATACTGAATTGTATAAAAATAGACGTTTTTCCTTTGCTCGGTGTGTCTCAACATAGAAACATAGAAACATAGAAATTAGGAGAGGCACCCAACTTGGAGAGGCACCCGATTCCGCAGACTCGCAAATAAAGCATTTCTTGTTTCCACGATTTAGTATCTGAGTAGTGATTGTGAGCACAAACCATATATCTCACAAGTTGGGGGCTCGTCCGCGATCGCCACTCCGGCCGCTTGACGGAGGCACAAAAGGAAGGGAAGGTGCACCCTGCTGATTTCAGCAGTCTCTGATCTCCTTGATTGCTGTCAGCGGTTTGAGCGAGTGATTTTCGGACAAGAGATTCTGGAAACAAGAGGGAATCCGGTGAAAGGGATCAATCAATCGAGCAATTCCTGTGCACAGGACCCGGGTAAGAATATTGACTATTAAATATTACTCGGGCGATTGGGTTCTGTTGGACGGGAAAATGTCTGACAGGGATGGGTAACCGGAACGGGCAAAGTAAGGGCCCGGGGGAAAAAGGCTCAAACTGGTGAAGAGCCGCACATTCCGCCTGATAGTCCATTGGGGCGGATGTTGCACGGATGGGGTGAGGGGGGGACTCAGGGTAAAAGTAAGAAAGTCATGATAAAGTATTGTTACTTTGAATGGCCAAAGGAACCCATAAAAGGGAGTTCGGTGTGGTGGCCAAGGTTGGGATCCAATGAGGATTGGGTAAAACAGGCCTTGAAAATATTCGTAAATAAGAAAGAACCGTTAAATCAGGTAGAAATAGATTACGCCCAGTGTTGGATACCCTACAATGGGATGTACCCACTAAAAACAAAAGAAAAGAAGGATGAACCTCAACATGGTCATCCTGATGACGGTCGCCTATGGGGCCTACCCCCCACCCCCCCCCCCCCATATATGGACCCACAGCCGCAACCCCTGCCACCATTGGCGCAGGGGCTGCCTGTGCAAATCATCCCGTCCTCCGTACCAACCCAAAGAACCCCGGTGGGCAGGGTATCTGCTCCTCCCGTGAGGGGGGGGGGGGGGGGGGGCGAGAACCAGGGACCCCAAACTTTCAAAGAAGAGGAGGGGGACGGGGACATTGAGGAGAGGGCTGGGGTGGGGGAATTGAACCCTGCATCCTACCGGGACCCGAGTGAGGACCCTCCTCTCTCTGACAATTATCGAGTGACCAGGTCAAAAAACTTGGTGCCAAAACAAGTATCAAGGAGGACATACCAGATGAAACCCCTTAGAGAAGTTCCTTTAGGAGGGAATGTGGGCGTACTGGGATATGTGAATGTGCCCCTCACAAGTTCGGAGGTGCGGAGATTTAAAAAAGAAATGAAAAGTCTATTGGAGGATCCCTTGGGATTGGCCGAACAGTTGGATTTGTTTTTAGAAACATAGAAATTAGAAACATGGAAATTAGATGCAGGAGTAGGCCATTCGGCCCTTCGAGCCTGCACCGCCATTCAATATGATCATTGCTGATCATCAAACTCAGTATCCCGTACCTGCCTTCTCTCCATACCCCCTGATCCCCTTAGCCACAAGGGCCACATCTAACTCCCTCTTAAATATAGCCAATGAACTGGCCTCAACTACCCTCTGTGGCAGAGAGTTCCAGAGATTCACCACTCTCTGTGTGAAAAAAGTTCTTCTCATCTCGGTTTTAAAGGATTTCCCCTTATCTTTAAGCTGTGACCCCTTGTCCTGGACTGCCCCAACATCTGGAACAATCTTCCTGTATCTAGCCTGTCCAACCCCTTAAGAATTTTGTAAGTTTCTATAAGATCCCCTCTCAATCTCCTAAATTCTAGAGAGTATAAACCAAGTCTATCCAGTCTTTCTTCATAAGACAGTCCTGCCATCCCAGGAATCAGTCTGGTGAGCCGTCTCTGCACTCCCTCTATGGCAATAATGTCCTTCCTCAGATTTGGAGACCAAAACTGTACGCAATACTCCAGGTGTGGTCTCACCAAGACGCTGTACAACTGCAGTAGTACCTCCCTGCTCCTATATCAAATCCTTTTGCAATGAAAGCTAACATACCATTCGCTTTCTTTACTGCCTGCTGCACCTGCATGCCTACCTTCAATGACTGGTGTACCATGACACCTAGGTCTCGCTGCATCTCCCCCTTTCCCAATCGGCCACCATTTAGATAATAGTCTGCTTTCCCGTTTTTGCCACCAAAATGGATAACCTCACATTTATCCACATTATACTGCATCTGCCAAACATTTGCCCACTCACCCAGCCTATCCAAGTCACCTTGCAGTCTCCTAGCATCCTACTCACAGCTAACACTGCCCCCCAGCTTAGTGTCATCCGCAAACTTGGAGATATTGCCTTCACTT
Source organism: Leucoraja erinaceus (assembly GCF_028641065.1). Lineage (NCBI taxonomy): Eukaryota > Metazoa > Chordata > Chondrichthyes > Rajiformes > Rajidae > Leucoraja > Leucoraja erinaceus. The sequence goes on along the minus strand of NW_026576199.1, from coordinate 79,241 downwards.
CCCTCATCCAGATCATTAATACATATTGTAAATAGCAGGGGTCCCAGCACTGAGCATTGCTGTACCCCACTAGTCACTGCCTGCCATTGTGAAAAGGACCCGTTTACTCCTACTCTTTGCTTCCTGTTTGCCAGCCAGTTCTCTATCCACATCAATACTGAACCCCCAATGCCTTGTGCTTTAAGTTTGTATACTAATCTCTTATGTGGGACCTTGTCGAAAGCCTTCTGGAAGTCCAGATACACCACATCCACTGGTTCTCCCCAATCCACGCTACTAGTTATATCCTCGAAAAATTCTATAAGATTCGTCAGACAAGATTTACCTTTCGTAAATCCATGCTGACTTTGTCCAATGATTTCACCACTTTCCAAATGTGCTGCTATCCCATCTTTAATAACTGACTCTAGCAGTTTCCCCACTACCGATGTTAGACTAACTGGTCTGTAATTCCCCATTTTCTCGCTCCCTCCCTTCTTAAAAAGTGGGGTTACGTTTGCTACCCGCCAATCGTCAGGAACTACTCCAGAATCTAAAGAGTTTTGAAAGATTATTACTAATGCATCTACTATTTCTGGAGCTACTTCCTTAAGTACTCTGGGATGCAGCCTATCTGGCCCTGGGGATTTATCAGCCTTTAATCCATTCAATTTACCCAACACCACTTCCTGGCTAACCTGGATTTCACTCAATTCCTCCAACGCCTTTGACCCGCGGTCCCCTGCTATTTCCGGCAAATTATTTATGTCTTCCTTAGTGAAGACGGAACCAAAGTAGTTATTCAATTGGTCCGCCATATCCTTGTTCCCCATGATCAACTCACCTGTTTCTGACTGCAAGGGACCTACATTTGTTTTAACTAATCTCTTTCTTTTCACATATCTATAAAAACCTTTGCAGTCAGTTTTTATGTTCCCTGCCAGTTTTCTTTCATAATCTATTTTCCCTTTCCTAATTAAGCCCTTCGTCCTCCTCTGCTAGTCTTTGAATTTCTCCCAGTCCATCGGTATGCTGCTTTTTCTGGCTAATTTGTACGCATCATCCTTCGCTTTGATACTATCCCTGATTTCCCTTGTTATCCACGGATGTACTAACTTCCCTGATGTATTCTTTTACCAAACTGGTATGAACAATTTTTGGAGTTCATCCATGCAGTCTTTAAATGTCTTCCATTGCATATCCACCGTCAACACTTTTAGAATTAATTGCCAGTCAATCTTGGCCAATTCACGTCTCCTACCCTCAAAATTACCTTTCTTTAAATTCAGAACCATTGTTTCTGAATTAACAATGTCACTCTCCATCTTAATGAAGAACTCAACCATATTATGGTCACTCTTGCCCCAAGGGGGCACGTACAACAAGATTGCTAACTAACCCTTCCTCGTTACTCAATACCCAGTCTAAAATAGCCTGCTCTCTCGTTGGTTCCTCTACATGTTGATTTAGATAACTATCCAGCATGCATTCCAAGAAATCCTCTTCCTCAGCACCCCTGCCAATTTGATTCACCCAATCTATATGTAGATTGAAGTCACCCATTATAACTGTTTTGCCTTTGTTGCACGCATTTCTAATTTCCTGTTTGATACCATCTCCAACTTCACTACTACTGTTAGGTGGCCTGTACACAACACCCACCAGCGTTTTCTGCCCCTTAGTGTTTCGCAGCTCTACCCATACCGATTCCACATCCTCCAAACTAATGTCCTTCCTTTCCATTGCATTAATCCCCTCTCTAATCAGTAACGCTACCCCACCTCCTTTTCCTTTCTGTCTATCCCTCCTGAATATTGAATATCCCTGGATGTTCAGAGAGACCAAAGAAGGAGATGTCAGGCAAGCTGATTCAGTGCGACGCTTGCAGTATGTGGGAGGTCAAGGACACCGCTGGTGCCTCTGGCTGCTACAAATGCGAAAAATGCATCCAGGTAGAGCTCCTGAAGGGCCGTGTTGGGGAACTGGAGAAGCAAGTGGATGACCTCCGGTTCGTACGAGAAACGGAGTCGTTCCTCGACAAGTCCTACAGTACGATTGTTACACCTAAGATACTGGAAGAGAGAAGGTGGAAGACAGTGATAAAGGGAGGGAAGCATGGAATGCGAACGTCCCCGGGTGATGTACCTCTTGTAAACAGGTTCATCCGCTTAGAAGCTGTTGGGACAGAAGACGTGAGCGGCGGACTGGCCTGTGATGCGAATAGGGCTGTTGAGCCCAAACCAAAAATGCCTAAGGCAGGCAAGGCCATTGTAGTGGGAGACTCCATCGTGAGAGGTACGGACAGGGGTTTCTGCGGCAACAGACGGGATGCGAGGATGGTGTGCTGCCTTCCCGGTGCCAGGATCCAGGATGTCACGGACAGAGTGCAGAAAATCCTCAAGGGCGAAGGTGAACATCCGGAAGTGGTAGTGCATGTCGGCACAAACGATGTCGGAAAAAAGGGGATGAATATTCTGCAGCGTGATTTTAGAGAGCTCGGAAAAATGTTGAAAAGCAGGACCTCCAGGGTTGTTATCTCCGGTTTGCTTCCAGTTCCCCGTGCTGGCGAGAGCAGGAACAGGGAGATACGGGACCTGAACGTGTGGCTGAGGAACTGGTGCACGGGGCAGGCATTTAGATTCTTAGATCACTGGGATCTGTTTTGGGGTAAGGGGGAACTGTACAAAAGAGACGGATTGCATCTTAACAGGTGTGGGACCAGCATTTTGGCAGGCAGGTTTGCCACTGCTACACGGGTGGCTTTAAACTGAATAAGGGGGGTGGGGTGTCGAATGGGATAGTGGAGGATGGAGTTAAAGGGAAAGGGTTTCTTAAATGTGTGAGCGTAGAGACCGAGGGGTGTAAAATGAGGGTAGAAGAAATAGGTAGCAAGGTGAAAAGTAAAAGTGGCAGGCAGACAAAACCAGGGCAAAAATCAAAAAGGGCCACTTTTCAACATAATTGTATAAGGGGTAAGAGTGTTGTAAAAACAAGCCTGAAGTCTTTGTGTCTCAATGCAAGGAGCATTCGTAATAAGGTGGATGAGTTGAATGTGCAGATAGCTATTAATGACTATGATATAGTTGGGATCACGGAGACATGGCTCCAGGGTGACCAAGGCTGGGAGCTGAACATCCAGGGATATTCAATATTCAGGAGGGATAGACAGAAAGGAAAAGGAGGTGGGGTAGCGTTACTGATTAGAGAGGGGATTAATGCAATGGAAAGGAAGGACATTAGTTTGGAGGATGTGGAATCGGTATGGGTAGAGCTGCAAAACATTAAGGGGCAGAAAACGCTGGTGGGTGTTGTGTACAGGCCACCTAACAGTAGTAGTGAAGTTGGAGATGGTATCAAACAGGAAATTAGAAATGCGTGCGACAAAGGCAAAACAGTTATAATGGGTGACTTCAATCTACATATAGATTGGGTGAATCAAATTGGCAGGGGTGCTGAGGAAGAGGATTTCTTGGAATGTATGCGGGATTGTTATCTAAATCAACATGTAGAGGAACCAACGAGAGAGCAGGCTATTTTAGACTGGGTATTGAGTAATGAGGAAGGGTTAGTTAGCAATCTTGTTGTACGTGCCCCCTTGGGCAGGAGTGACCATAATATGGTTGAGTTCTTCATTCGGATGGAGAGTGACATTGTTAATTCAGGAACAATGGTTCTAAACTTAAAGAAAGGTAACTTTGAGGGTATGAGACGTGAATTGGCCAAGATTGACTGGCAATTAATTCTAAAAGGGTTGACGGTGGATATGCAATGGAAGACATTTAAAGACTGCATGGATGAACTACAAAAATTGTTCATCCCAGTTTGGCAAAAGAATAAATCAGGGAAGTTAGTACATCCATGGATAACAAGGGAAATCAGGGATAATATCAAAGCGAAGGATGATGCGTACAAATTAGCCAGAAAAAGCAGCATACCGGAGGACTGGGAGAAATTCAAAGACCAGCAGAGGAGGACAAAGGGCTTAATTAGGAAAGGAAAAACAGATTATGAAAGAAAACTGGCAGGGAACATAAAAACTGACTGCAAAAGTTTTTATAGATATGTGAAAAGAAAGAGATTAGTTAAAACAAATGTAGGTCCCTTGCAGTCAGAAACAGGTGAGTTGATCATGGGGAACAAGGATATGGCGGACCAATTGAATAACTACGTTGGTTCCGTCTTCACTAAGGAATACATAAATAATTTGCCGGAAATAGCAGGGGACCGCGGGTCAAAGGAGTTGGAGGAATTGAGTGAAATCCAGGTTAGCCGGTAATAATCTTTCAAAACTCTTTAGATTCTGGAGTAGTTCCTGAAGATTGGCGGGTAGCAAACGTAACCCCACTTTTTAAGAAGGGAGGGAGAGAGAAAATGGGGAATTACAGACCAGTTAGTCTTACATCGGTAGTGGGAAAACAGCTAGAGTCAGTTATTAAAGATGGGATAGCAGCACATTTGGAAAGTGGTGAAATCATTGGACAAAGTCAGCATGGATTTACGAAAGGTAAATCATGTCTGACGAATCTTATAGAATTTTTCGAGGATGTAACTAGTAGCGTGGATAGGGGAGAACCAGTGGATGTGGTGTATCTGGACTTCCAGAAGGCTTTCGACAAGGTCCCACATAAGAGATTAGTGTACAAACTTAAAGCACAAGGCATTGGGGGTTCAGTATTGATGTGGATAGAGAACTGGCTGGAAAACAGGAAGCAAAGAGTAGGAGTAAACGGGTCATTTTCACAATGGCAGGCAGTGACTATTGGGGTACCCCAAGGCTCAGTACTGGGACCCCAGCTATTTACAATATATATGAATGATCTTGATGAGGGAATTGAAGGCAATATCTCCAAGTTTGCGGATGACACTAAGCTGGGGGGCAGTGTTAGCTGTGAGGAGGATGCTAGGAGACTGCAAGGTGACTTGGATAGGCTGGGTGAGTGGGCAAATGTTTGGCAGATGCAGTATAATGTGGATAAATGTGAGGTTATCCATTTTGGTGGCAAAAACGGGAAAGCAGACTATTATCTAAATGGTGGCCGATTGGGAAAGGGGGAGATGCAGCGAGACCTGGGTGTCATGGTACACCAGTCATTGAAGGTAGGCATGCAGGTGCAGCAGGCAGTAAAGAAAGCGAATGGTATGTTAGCTTTCATTGCAAAAGGATTTGAGTATATGAGCAGGGAGGTTCTACTGCAATTGTACAGGGTCTTGGTGAGACCACACCTGAAGTATTGCGTACAGTTTTGGTCTCCAAATCTGAGGAAGGACATTATTTCCATAGAGGGAGTGCAGAGACGGTTCACCAGACTGATTCCTGGGATGTCAGGACTGTCTTATGAAGAAAGACTGGATAGACTTGGTTTATACTCTCTAGAATTTAGAAGATTGAGAGGGGATCTTATAGAAACTTACAACATTCTTAAGGGGTTGGACAGGCTAGATGCAGGAACATTGTTCCCGATGTTGGGGAAGTCCAGGCCAAGGGGTCACAGCTTAAGGATAATGGGGAAATCCTTTAAAACCGAGATGAGAAGAACTTTTTTTCACACAGAGAGTGGTGAATCTCTGGAACTCTCTGCCACAGAGGGTAGTTGAGGCCAGTTCATTGGCTATATTTAAGAGGGAGTTAGATGTGGCCCTTGTGGCCAAGGGGATCAGAGGGTATGGAGAGAAGGCAGGTATGGGATACTGAGTTGGATGATCAGCCATGATCATATTAAATGGCGGTGCAGGCTCGAAGGGCCGAATGGCCTACTCCTGCACCTTGTTTCTATGTTTCTGTTTCCATGTTCAGCTCCCAGCCTTGGTCACCCTGGAGCCTTGTCTCCGTGACCCCAACTATATCATAGTTATTAAGAGCTATCTGCACGTTCAACTCATCCACTTTATTACGAATGCTCCTTGCATTGAGACACATCGCCTTCAGGCTTGTTTTTACAACACTCTTACCCCTTATACAATCAAAGCCACCCGTGTAGCAGTGGCAAACCTGCCTGCTTAGGACCAAATATATACACCTGGGAAGAAATAATATCGATCATGGGAAATTTATTTACATCAGGAGAAAGGCAGATGATAAGACAGGTGGGGATGAAAATATGGGAAAGGAATCTGGTGGGCGGGGATAGTGCAGGTGCGGTTGGGGGAGAGGCGTAATATCCTATCGCAGCACCCACTTGGAACAATCTAACAGAGGAAGGGAGGAAAAGTATGATGGATCTTAGAGAAATCATAATTAAAGGCATTAGAGAGGCTGTTCCGAAGGGACAGAACTTTGAACGAGCCTTTGAGAGCAGCCAACAGAAAGATGAGGCCCCGACAGCATTCTTACAGAGAATGCGGAAAAATATGCAGCAGTATTCTGGGATAGAACCTGATTCAGGAACAGGGCAGCAGTTGTTAAGGGCTAATTTTGTAACCAAGTCATGGCCAGATATCAGAAAGAAATTGGAGAAATTGGACGACTGGAATGAAACGCCATTGGCCCAGTTGTTAACAAGGGTGACAGAAGGCTGGGCACTTATGGTGACCAAGAACGAGGTAGAGGTAGAGGACGAGGAAGAGGAAGGGGTGAATGGAGGGACCAAGGTTGGGGTCCCCCGGGAAATAAAGAACAAGGATCAGGGGCATGGCGCACCGGGCCATCCCGGTGTTATCATTGTCACAAAGAAGGACAATTTAAAAGAGAATGTCCAAAGATAAGGCATGAAGTACAATCGTACACACTGATGGAAGAATAGGGGGGTCAGGGGTTCCCCTCCTTGGGGTGTGTAGGACGTACACGGGAACCCTTGGTAAACTTAAAATTAGGTCCCCAAGGAGAAGACACGGTATTTATGGTGGACTCAGGGGCGGAAAGGTCAAGTGTAACCAGGATACCAGAGGGAATGGGATTAGGGGAAAAGCAAGTCAACATCTCTGGAGTAGGTGGAAAGGTAATGACAGCTCCCGAGATAGAAGGAGTAATGGTAAGATATGAAAATCGAGAGGCCATGGAAGACTTAATCCTGGTGCCCCAGGCAGGAATAAATCTGATGGGAAGGGACTAACAAGTTCAATTAGGAATGGGCACAGCTCCCGTAGGTGGACAGATTATAGTACAGCTATATAAATTGACGACCGAAGATGAAGAAAGAATAGTCTCACAGGTGTGGGCAAGAGAGGGAAATAGGGAGGGCTAAGAATACCACCTCTGAGGATAGCCTTGCGAGAAGGAAGTGAAGTAGTGCAAGTAAGACAGTATCCGATTTCAATGGAAGGAAGGAAAGGGCTTCAGCCAATTATAGAAATCTTACTGAAGGATGGAGTATTGGGGAGTTGTATGCCCCCTTACAACACGCCAATACTCCCTGTAAGAAAGACTGATGGAACGTTCCGACTGGTCCAGGACCTAAGGGAATTGAATAGGGTAGTTAGGGCTCGATACCCGGTAGTCCCAAATCCTTATACCATAATGGGACGTATACCCCTTAACCATAGGTGGTTCAGTGTGGTAGATCTGAAAGACGCCTTTTGGAGCTGCCCCCTGGCTGAGGAAAGTAGAGATCGCTTTGCATTCGAGTGGGAAAACCCAGACACACTGAGGAAGCAACAGTATCGATGGACTGTGCTCCCTCAGGGATTTACTGAATCCCCGAACCTGTTCGGGCAAATATTAGAACAAGTATTAGAGGATGTTCCCAGGACCTATGGGACACAATTATTGCAGTACGTAGATGATTTGTTGCTCTCAGGCGGAGAAGAAGAGCCAGTAAGGGATGCAACCATAACCCTCTTAAACTTTTTAGGGGAAAAGGGATTGAGAGTGTCCAAAAATAAACTGCAATTTATAGAACAGGAGGTTAAATATCTAGGACACCTGATTAGTGACGGGAAAGGGAGAATAAACCCCGAAACAATAGCTGGGATCACCGGGCTGCCGATGCCAAGGAACACAAAAGAAATCAGGAAGTTACTCGGGTTAATTGGATACCGTAGATTATGGATAGACAATTACACCCGACAAGTCAAGTTCTTGTATGATAAATTGTGTGAGGAGACTGATAAAGTACAATGGGATTCTGATGACGAACAGAGATTTGGAGAAATAAAGAATAGCCTGATCACCGCACCAGTACTAACCCTCCCGTCCATCGATCAACCATTCCATCTCTTTGTTAATGCGGAGAATGGAATTGCGTTGGGGGTACTGACACAAAAGAGAGGAGGGAAGCGGCAGCCAGTCGCATTCCTCTCTAAACTCTTGGATCCGGTATCACGAGGGTGGCCTGTATGTATTCAAGAGGTCGCAGCAACAGCAATATTAGTGGAAGAAAGTAGAAAATTGACATTTGAAGGTGACCTGGTAGTATCTACTCCCCACACGGTCCGGACAATACTAACTCAGAAGTCCAACCGGTGGTTGACTGACTCCAGGATCCTAAAGTACGAAGTGATACTTATGAAAAAAGACGATTTGACCATTCTGACCGATAAGAATTTAAACCCTTTCCAGTTTTTATACTCGGCGGACGACGAGCAGGAACGGCAGAGACCAGAACACTACTGTAGCGAAGTTATAGAACTACAGACCAAGAGCAGGGAGGATTTGGAGGATCAGCCTCTGGTAGAGGGAAAGAGGTGGTTTATAGACGGTTCTTCCCGCTGTATAAATGGAAAAAGATATAGTGGGTATACCATAATAGGAGGAGAAGGATTTGAAGGAGTGGAGGCGGGCAGGTTGCCAGGTAGTTGGTCGGCTCAGTCATGTGAATTGTATGCCTTAATACGGGCGTTAGAATTGTTGGAGGGGAAGGAAGGAACGGTGTACACCGACTCCAAATATGCATTTGGAACAGTGCACACGTTTGGGAGAATATGGAAAGAAAGGGGGATGATTACAGCAAGAGGAAAGGAGTTGGCACATGAGCAATTAATTGAGAAGGCGCTGGAAGCATTACATTTGCCAGAAAGGATAGCGGTGGTCCATGTGGCGGGACACCAAAACGGGAACTCATTAGAAGCACGGGGAAATGAAGCGGCAGACGGAGTCGCCAAAAAGGCAGTGACAGAAGGAACAGTGAGGATGTTGTCTTTAATACCATTAAGGGAATGAGTAGGAAAGATACCTGTATTCTCACAGCAGGAGGAGGATAAAATGACTGAGTTAGGGGCTCGGCGTTCCACTGACGGGAGGTGGTGGACGCCGGATGGGAAACCAATGTTAACCAAAGGAATAACTCGGGATTTGATGACACTGTGGCGGCTCCTAAGGGTCGTGCCATCATACTGCCGAACCCCTCAGCACAGGAGTGGTGCAGTCCGGAGGCGGCCCTCAGCCGGAGGGTTTAAAAGGCAGGGTTTGGGTGCCATCTTCCTCTGGTTTCGTCTTCCCTTCAACCGGGAGGAATACAATAAAGGTGCTTCTCAAAACACTGGACTTCGTGCCTCCTTTCGAGACCCACGCACCACATTGGTGACCCCGACGCTCCATTGGCGTCATGATGGAGAGACGAGAAAGCCCTACCTCCTCACACGCCAGCCTGGCCCGGGCTCTAGACGCAGTCGCCGTTAAGCTGCCCAACTTCTGGACCACACGGCCGCTCATCTGGTTCAGCAGGCGGAGGCCCAGTTCAACCTGCGGGGCATCACGGTCGATGCCACCTGCTTCTATTACCTGGTGGGAGCCCTCGACCAGGATGCGGTTGAAGAAGTAACGGACTTCCTCGCAGCCCCCCCCCGGACAATAATAAATATCTCGGCCTGAAAGAGCTCCTGCTCCAGATTTACGGACTAAGTAGGATGGAGCGGGCAGGTAGGATCCTGCATATGGGTGGCCTGGGCGACCGGAGGCCATCTACCCTCCTAAAGGAGATGGTGGCGTTACTAGACGGGCACACGCCGTGCCTGTTGTTTGAATATACCTACCTGCATCTGCTGCCGGCCTACATTCGGTTGCAGCTCACCGACGTCTCGTTTGCTGACCTTCGGGCCCTCGGGAGGCGCGCCGACGCCCTGTGGATGGCGCGCTCTGATGACGTCAGCGCTCTGGGCATCAGCAGAGACCAAAGATCTTATAGCAGAGCAAGATAGGCTACTCCTGCTAAATGCAATGGACTGACGTGTAGTACGCTATGGAGGGGATCATGGGCAGTTTTCCACGCCCATTTTAGCAACCTGAGCCTACCTAACCCGACCCGACTCGCAGTGTAATCAATGTTGCGGGGCAACAGTTTGTGTGGGTCAGATTCATAAATCTGTCAGTTCAAACTTCTTGTCAAGAATAAAATTTGATTCTGGTAATTGTCTTTTTTAGTGTTTTTTAAATAATTTCTTTTTAAATAGCTCACAAGCAGTATTTGAGTTGATTTTGTAGTAACCGGAACCGACCCGACTCGCAGGGTGATTGACAGGGGGGGGACTTTTTGTGCGTGATATAGGGTTAGATTCATAATTCTGTTAGTTCATAATTCTGTTAGTTCATAATTCTGTTGATTCTTGTTAAAGAATAAAATGTTTATAAACACAAATACATGAAAATTATATAAATGTATATAACACACACAATTATATTTCTTCTAATCCAATAATGATTTTTTTCAGACTAGACAAGGGACATTAAATAAGAAACATTGTAAATAAGAAACATTGTAAACCTCCCTGCAACTTCACACACACACTAGGCCCCCCCCCCCCCCCCCCCCCCCCCCCCCGCCCGCGCCTGCCCCCTTACTACAATGCCCCCCCCCCCCCCCTCCTATGCCCTTCTCCCCGCTGCCCCGGGCCCCGCACTCTCTCTCCCCGCTGCCCCGGGCCCCGCACTCTCTCTCTCCCCGCTGCCCCGGGCCCCGCACACCTTCTCCCCGCTCCCCCGGGCCCCGCACTCTCTCTCCCCGCTGCCCCGGCCCCCCCGCACTCTCTCTCCCCCGCTGCCCCGGGCCCCGCACTCCCTCTCCCCGCTGCCCCGGGCCCCGCGCCCTCCCTCCCCGCTGCCCCGGGCCCCGCACTCCCTCTCCTCGCTGCCCCGGGCCCCGCACTCTCTCTCCCCGCTGCCCCTGGCCCCGCACTCCCTCTCCCCGCTGCCCCGGGCCCCACTCTCCCTCTCCCCGCTGCCCCGGGCCCCGCACTCTCTCTCCCCGCTGCCCCGGGCCCCGCACTCCTTCTCCCCGCTGCCCCGGGCCCCGCACTCTCTCTCCCCGCTGCCCCGGGCCCCGCACTCTCTCTCCCCGCTGTCCCCCGCACTCCTCTCCCCGCTGCCCCCGGGCCCCGCACTCCCTCTCCCCCTTCCCCCCCCTCCCCGCTGCGGATCCAATCTTTGGCCGGAAGCAAGATGGCGGGAGCAAGATGGCGGAACAAGATGGCGGAGTCAGGTTGCTAAAATGAGGCATAAAATCGCCCATGAATCCGCCCATGAGCGAACCTCACGTTTGCGTGAGAGTAACCCATCTTGCTCTGCTATAGGATCTTTGGCACAGACGGGGTCGCGCTGAGGTCGACGCGCCCTGATGACGTCAACGCGCTGGCCGTCGGCAGGCACGCCGATGATGTCACCCCAGCAGCTCCCGATTTCCTCCGGTGGGGGGGGCGGGGGAGCTGTGGAAGGAGTGACAGCTCCAGCCCGACGGCCGGTACGATCGCCCCCCAGCGGCAGTGAGGGGTACTGCACCTGCAGTCCAGCGCCAGCAAGCTGCAGGCACCACCAGCAGGGGCAGGCAAGCTCCAAGTAACTCCAACAAGAGCCTACCATCAACACCAAAGATCTTATAGCGGAGGAAGATGGGTTACTCTCACGCAAACGTGAGGTACGCTCATGGGCGGATTCATGGGTGATTATAGGACACATTTTAGCAACCTGACTCCGCCATCTTCTTCCGCCATCTTGCTCCCACCTTCTTGCTTCCGGCCAAAGATTGGATCCGCAGCGGAGAGAGAGAGTGTGGGGAGCGGGGAGAGAGTGGGGTCCCGCGGGGAGAGAGAGTGCGGGGCAGCGGGGAGAGAGAGTGTGGGGCAGAGAGGAGAGAGAGTGTGGGGCAGCATCACCGGTGCCTCGCTCCCCTCCATTGAGTCTGTCCAAAGCAAGCGTTGTCTGCAGAGGGCGCTCAGCATCGCCAAGACTGCTCTCACCCCAACCATAGACTGTTTACCCTCCTACCATCCGGGAGGCGCTACAGGTCTCTCCGTTGCCGAACCAGCAGGTCCAGGAACAGCTTCTTTCCGGCGGCTGTCACTCTACTCAACAACGTACCTCGGTGACTGCCAATCACCACCCCCCCGGACACTACTATTATTTTTAATTCAAATCGTTTGCTATGTCGCTCTTCAAGGGAGATGCTAAATGCATTTCGTTGTCTCTGTACTGTACACTGACAATGACAATTAAATTGAATCTGAATCTGAATCTGAGTGCGGGGCCCGGGGCAGCGGGGAGAGTGAGAGTGCCCCAAGACAATGTTTCTTATTTACAATGTTTCTTATTTAATGTCCCTTGTCTAGTCTGAAATAAAGTTCATTATTGGATTAGAAGAAATATAATTGTGTGTGTTATATACATTTATATAATATTCATGTATGTGTGTTTATAAACATTTTATTCTTTAACAAGAATCAACAGAATTATGAACTAACAGAATTATGAATCTAACCCCATAATCACGCACAAAAAGTCCCCCCCTGTCAATCACCCTGCGAGTCGGGTCGGTTCCGGTTACTACAAAATCAACTCAAACACTGCTTGTGAGCCATTTAAAAAGAAATGATTTAAAAAACATTAAAAACGATAATTACCAGAATCTTTTAATCTGAGTTTAAAAATGCGTAACAAAGAGATAGTATTGCCAAGGTACACCAAAATGCTGGAGAAACTCAGCTGGTGCAGCAGCATATATGGAGCGAAGGAAATAGGCAACGTTTCGGACCGAAACCCTTCTTCAAACTGATGGAGGTGGAGGGGTGGTGGTTGGGAGAAGAAAGGGAAAAGGAAGAGGAGGAGCCCGAATGCTGAGGGCAAGTTGAGAGGGGGAGGAGACAACAAGTGCTACCGGAAATGGGAGAATTCACTGTTTATACCACTAGCGTGCAGACTTCCCAAGCAGAATATGAGATGCTGTTTCTCCAATTTCCGGTGGTGCTCACTCTGACCATGGAGGAGACCCAGGACAGAGAGGTCGGATTCGGAATGGGGGGGGGGGGGGGGGTGTTGATGTGCTGAGCCACCGGGAGGTCAGGTTGGTTAATGCAGACCGAGCGGAGGTGTTCGGCGAAACGATCGCCAAGCCTACGCTTCGTCTCACTAATGTAGATCAGCTGACATCTAGAGCAGCGGATGCAATAGATGAGGTTGGAGGAGAAGCAGATGAACCTCTGTCGCACCTGGAACGATTGCTTGGGTCCTTGAGTGTATTCGAGTGGGGTGGTAAAGCGACAAGTGTTGCATCTCTTGCGGTTGCAAGGGAAAGTGCCCGGGGAGGAGGTGGTGCGGGAGGGTAGGGTATTATTGCCAATATTAGTGTCGAAAGGGACTCCCATTCATTTGTTAGGCAGGGTCGCCCTGCTGAAACTGGAACTGAAATTAGAATGCACCAGAAATGGTTTGAGTGTGGAGAGGTCGAATGTTCAAATGGTAATACAGGAAGCTAGCAAAGTTAACGTGATTTGGATAGGGGATATAGAAAGTCAAATCTGGGAATCCTGGGGCAAGTGGGAGAAGGGAATACTGACCATATTGCCCGAAGCAACTCTACCCCAGTCTGAGCTGCACTGCACGATATACTTTGACGAAACCCAGAATGTAGAACAGGAAATAATGTGACGTGCAGGGACGGGTGGCCAGCACCACTTGAGAGCAGTGGCAATAATAATTGGAAAACAGGGGGTAGCCTTGCCGATTGAATGGGACACCTTGCTTGTAAATAAGGTATATCATTCTAGGGAATTCGGCCCCTTGTGAGACAAGCAGGCCCTGTTATAAACTGGAGAATTATTGCTCCAAAAGTACAATAATTCCATATAATTCCCCCATTTGAGACCATTTGGTCTCATAGAAAAAGAAAACCACACACACATTTTCCCAGGTGGAATCACACATAGAGCCCTGAAATGCAGGGTTTTTAATGATGTTAGTGCAATGCTGTGCGTTGTTCTTTCTGGGAGACTGAACAAAAACCTACCCCCCCCCCCCCCCCCCCCCCCCCCCCCTGTCTCCCTTACAGACTTTGTTTAATGTTTTTCTAAAATATCTTCTCCGTTGTAGTAGTGTTCCATCACCGAGGTCCGTTTTTCTTGAGGGTCGGATTCGTCTTCTCCTGGTAACAATGGGAGTTATTTTACCGTAGCTTTCACTAGGAGAGACTCGGGGTTACCCTCGAGCAGTGCTGGCGGAATAGCCCTTGTGCAATGATTAAGGTGGTACCATATGGATCGGCCCTCGACCTGAACTGCTGTAGGCGACGCCTTAGTTACTGTGAATGGTCCTTCCCTTCTTGGTTCATTCCATTTTCTTCGAAAGCCTCGCACATAAACGTGGTCTCCGGGCTTAATGGGTCCTTCCTCCTGGTTTTCCTCTGGCTCCTTTTACTTTTCCTGTGCATAAATAGACTTATGTTCCATTGTTAGTTGTTGTATATATTGTTTCTACTTCTAATTGCTCCAAATTCGGTCCCTCATATGCATCTTTTCGTTTGGGCACCGGCCTGGGTCTGCCGGTGAGCATTTCGCGTGGTACGAGGTGAGTCGTTCGATTAGTTTGCATACGGCAGCTCATTAATGCCAATGTCAGGGAGTCAATCCGATTCACTTTTGTAATGGAGCAAATCTTGTTTAGTTTGTCTATTAATGTCCCACTCACCCTTTGCACCATGTCTTGTGACTGATGGTGGTAAACACACCCAAATCTTTGTTTCACCATTACGGACTGCAGAGCCAGCGTCACTGTGTGTTTTTTTTTTTCAAATAAAGGCTGACCTACTGTCGGAGCTGATTATCGGAGTTGGTATGCCAAACCGTGCAATCACCTCATTTGTCAAAATATTTACCACCGTACCCGCCCCATGATCATTGGAAGGTACAGCCTCCACTGATCAGCTGAATCAATTATTGCCAAAAAGCATCGTTTGCCTCGTACTGTTTTCAACATGTCCACATAGTCAATTACCAAGTGTGTGGATGACCCTTTGGGCACCGGTATGTGGCCGATAGATGTCTTCATGCCCTTTCTGACATCATTTAGATAACCCCACCATTACAGACATATCGCATTCCACTCTCTGGCTATTGGGAAGACCAGACCTATTTTATTGTTGAGAAACAACTCCATAGACACACAAAAAATCAAGGTGTAGCAGCGCTGGCCGGCGTACACAGAGATCGAACCCGGCGCTCGGAAGCCGCGGTCACGTGACTCAGGAGGGGCCGCTTGTTTTGCGCGGTTTTCACTTGCGCGCGTTAGTTCTGCGCTGACCATCGTTGTGGGCAGATGTGTCTGAGAACCTGTATACTGGAAATCAAACTTGTAAATAAAGATGTTGGAAACCCCAGTTGTCGTTCTTCAGAGCGCCAAATTGGTGACCCCGGCCTGGCTAGCCGTCGTTAGACAAGAAGAACTATGCAAGAAGAAAGTCTTCCCGCAAAATCAGCCAATATGAGGCAGAGCTCACCGGCCTTCAAACTGCCAGCCTTTTGGCCTGATCAACCTCAGGTGTGGTTTGCCCATTTTGAGGCACAGCTTCACCTCCATCGCATCGTGACGGACGACACAATGTACATCCATGTGCTAGGGACTTTACCGCAGGACTGTGCCTCGAGGTTGTTGACTTACATCAGGGACGCGCCATCCATCGGCAAATACGAAGGGCTGAAGGCTCTGCTGCCCACACGCTTTACCGTCTCGGCCGCAGGGACAGGGCAGCGAGGCTGCTGCATATGGACAGTGTCGGCGACCGGCGACCATCCAACATCATGGTGAAGATGTTAGCCATGACGGACGGGCACCGCCCAAGTCTGCTTTTTGAACATGTGTTCCTGGAGCAGATTCCTGACGAAGTCCAGCTGATGCTCGCCGGAGCTGATTTCAGCGACCCGCAACAACTCGGGGAGAGATCTGACGAACTGTTGACGCACAGGCGGCGAGGCGTTTCCGCTTCCCCACGCCCCCTGGTCACACAACGGGTGCAGCCGAGCCGACAACGAGGGAGGAGGAAGAATCCCAGCCCAGCGCCGAAGAAGAATCGCCGCGGCCAGTGGTCTACTGTCAACGTAGATGGTGCTACTACCACCATAGATTTGGACCCGAAGCCCGAAAATGTCGGAGCCCCTGCTCGTATCCGGCAAACCACCCGGCCGATCGTCCATAGAAGCGAATGCGATCGGCCCCAACGAACGCCTCTACGTCCGCGATCGCCATTCCGGCCACCGTTTCCTGGTGGACTCCGGTGCCCATAACAGTATCCTGCCTCCGAGCGCCCGGGATATTCGCGCCGGTAAGATGGGACCTGTCCTCTCGGCCGTTAACGGGAGCGATATCCGCACCTACGGCCGGACCGCGTACCTACATTTCGAGTCCCGCCATTGCAGGCGTTTCAAAGGCTAATAGATCAGGTCGGTCGGGGTTTGCCGTTCATTTTCATCTACCTGGATGATATTCTGGTGGCCAGCAGCTCACAGGCGGAGCATGTCAAGCATCACCGCCTGCTTTTCGAACGGCTGCGCAAACACGGGTTGGTGATCAACCCTGCGAAGTGCCAGTTCGGATTGCGTTCCATCTCTTTCTTGGGTCATATAACCATATAACAATTACAGCACTGAAACAGCCCATCTCGACCCTTCTAGTCCGTGCCGAACACGTATTCTCCCCTAGTCCCATATACCTGCGCTCAGACCATAACCCTCCATTCCTTTCTCGTCCATATAACTATCCAATTTATTTTTAAATGATAAAAACGAACCTGCCTCCACCACCTTCACTGGAAGCTCATTCCACACAGCCACCACCCTCTGAGTAAAGACGTTCCCCCTCATGTTACCCCTAAACTTCAGTCCCTTAATTATCAAGTCATGTCCCCTTGTTTGAATCTTCCCTCCTCTCAGTGGGAAAAGCTTTTCCACGTCAAATCTGTCTATCCCTCTCATCATTTTAAAAACCTCTATCAAGTCCCCCCTTAACCTTCTGCGCTCCAAAGAATAAAGCCCTAACTTGTTCAACCTTTCTCAGTAACTTAGTTGTTGAAACCCAGGCAACATTCTAGTAAATCTCCTCTGTACTCTCTCTATTTTGTTGATAACATAACATCATACGTCATACTATCATAACATCACCTCACGCGGCGCGCAGCCACTGCCCGAGAAAGTCGACGCTATCCGTCGTTTCCCGAGGCCCCTATCGGTCAAGGGTCTACAAGAGTTTATCAGGATGGTTAACTTCTCTACCACCGATTCCCGTCAGCAGCCGCCATCATGCGGCCGTTGTTCCAATGCCTGGCTGGCAAACCCAAGAACCTGGTCTGATCTAAGGAGTCACAGAAGGCTTTCGAGGGGGCTAAAACCGCATTGGCCAACGCCACTACGCTGCAACACCCTAGGATGTCAGCCCAAACGGCCCTCTCCGTGGACGCTTCCGCTTCGCGGTAGGCGCCGTCCTCGAGCAGCGTGTAGGTAGTCGTTGGGTGCCGCTGGCATTTTTCAGCACACTGAATCAGGTCTCAAGCTGGCTAAGGTGCCCTGCGGCACCGCCGGCACGCAAGTCCTTTGCGATATCTCCAAGGGCAAAGCCCGTCCCATTGTCCCGGTCGCTTGGCAGCATCGGATTTTCATAGAAACATAGAAACATAGAAACATAGAAAATAGTTGCAGGAGTAGGCCATTCGGCCCCTCCAGCATGCGCCGCCATTCAATATTAGATCATGGCTGATAATCCAACTCAATATTTTGTATCTGCCTTCTCTCCATACCCCCTGATCCCTTTAGCCACAAGGGCCACATCTAACTCCCTCTTAAATATAGCCAATAAACTGGCCTCAACTACCTTCTGTGGCAGAAAGTTCCAGGGATTCACCACTCTCTGTGTGAAAAATGTTTTTCTAATTTCGATCCTAAAGGAGTTCCCCTTTATCCTTAAACTCTGACCCCTTGTCCTGGACTTCACCTACATCGGGAACAATCTTCCTGCATCTAGCCTGTCCAAATCTCAACCCCTTTTCGACACTATCCACAGCCTAGCGTGCCCGTCCATTCGCGCCACCTCTGCCTTGGTCGCGGCGAAGTTCGTCTGGCACGGGTTTGGGGAAGCAGGTCGCTGCATGGGCTCGTTCCTGCATCCCATGCCAGACCTCCAAGGTAAAGAGAGATGTGCACCCGCCGGTGCAGGATTTCGCCATCCCGGGCGGCAAGTTCCTGCACATCCATGCCAGCCTGGTAGGTCCCTTGCCTTGTTCACGCGGGGCTACTCACTCACTGCCGATTGCGGACAGGTTTACCAGGTGGGCGGAGGCGATACCGTTAACGGATACCTCTGCTGAGGCATGCGCGAGGGCCATGGTCTCTAATTGGGTCGCTTGTTTCGGGGACCCGTCAGATATTACCACCAATCGCGGGGCCCAGTTCACGTCCTCTGTGGTGTGGTATGGTGCAGATGTATGGCGCGAAGCTGCATCAGATTACCGCTTAGCACCCGGAGTCCAACGGGTTAGTTGAGCGTTTCGACAGGCACCTCAAGTCTGCGTTGAAGGCTCGACTCACTGGCCCAGATTGGGTCGACCAGCTACATTGGGCTTATGTTCGACATGGGTGGCAGGGAGGAGTTCGGCTCCGTGAGCCGCCCTAAGTCAGCACACGTTGACGAGGATACCCCAGTGACAGTGGCTACTTCGCCGCGTAGAGGATGTCCACCGGCAGTTTTACCGCCCTCTGCACCTGTCATGTTTCTCCGGTCCCCTTTGTTACGCCCGTCCTTTGTTCGCGTTTTTCGCGCCCCTCTGGACCCGTTCTACCGGTCCCTACTGCTACGCTTGCCCCGCGACCTCGGACTACGCATTCCGGTCGAACCGTCCCTTTACCCGTACGTTTCCGTACCGCGGATTCTGGGGGGATTCGGGACGGGCTGTTCATTTCGCGCGGTGTTTGCTTTCGCGCGTTAGTTCCGCGCTGACCACCGTTGTGGGCAGACGTGTCTAGAGAACCTGTATACTGAAAACCGAACATTTGAAAAAAGATCTATTGGTCACTCCGGTTGTCTTATTTCTCCACTGCACTCTCCCCCCCCCCCATGTCAGAGTCAAAGTAAAACCCCCCGGCTGGCGATGGCGATTGTCCCGCGGCCATTGAAGCCACGCCGGGTGGTGCGAGGTCGCACACCGGGTCTTGGTGTTAGAGCCCCCGGTGTGCGCTCGCAGAGTCCCGCGGCCATTCCAAGCCGCGCGGGGCAGTGATGTCAGGCCCCGCTCCAGGAGCTCTTCGACCCCGCAACTCGGGCGGGGGAAGTCGCCGTTGCGAGAGCCCTGAAAAGCGGTCTCCCTCCAGGGACCCGCGGGCTCCCGGTGCCGCCGTCCACAGACCTGCCGTTGAAGCCTCCGACTCTCCGGTCCGCAGCCCTCGGCAGCAGCAGTCGGGCAGCAGCAGCAGCAGCAGCGCTCCTCCACCGCTCCACCCGCTCCGGACTCGGCCAGCTCCGCGACGGCGACGGTGAATCGTCGGCACCAGAGTCTCCGGCTTCTTCCTGTTGGAGGCCGCTCCTCGTTGCGGCCCCAACGACAACGGAAACCCGACGTGAAAAGGTCGGGTCTCCAGTGCAGTGAGAGATTTAAAAAGTTTCCCCCCCCCTCCCACCCCCCCCACACACACACCCCAACAAAAAAATAACAAAAACTACATTAAAACACAGACAGAAAATAATAAAACGCGGACAGACTGCAGAGGCCGCTGCTGGCCAGAGCCGCGCCGCCTACCGGAAACCCCTTATAGAATTGCAGGCTGAACAGCTCGGAAACTTAGATACAAAACTTGATGATCAACTTAATGCTTTGAAAGTACTACAACACAATGTGTCATTGCATCAGGACTACCTGACCAAGTGTGTCATTCCATATGTACTAGTACTAAGTTTCATTATTTCAGTGCTGCCCCACAGCGTGTCATGACATCATTGCTAGCCGCACTGTGTCACTCCATAACGACAACCCCACAATGTGTCATTGCAATATAACTACCCCACGATGTGTCATCCATCAGTACTATTTCAGTACTATTTCAGTGTCATTCCAGCAGTGCTGCCCCACAGTGTCTCTTCCATCAGTCCTACCCACAGAATGTCAGCGCATTTGTACCACCACACAGTGTGTCAGTCCATCAGTACCATACCAGCATATAGTGTGTCCCTCCATCAGTACCACCACAGTATGCCATTCCATCAGCACCACCATAGTGTGCCACTCCATCAATACCACCACAGTGTGTTCCTCCATCAGTACTTATCCACTGTATGGCCCACCGTCAGCACCACAACAGTTTGTCACTGCGTCAGTTCTGCCCCATTTTTATCCCTCCATTAGTAGTATCCCACTATGTGTCAATCCATCAGTGGACGGAGAGAGGGCAGCCAAGAGAGGGGGAGTAGAGAGCGTAGGGGAGAGAGTAACAATTCAGAGAGGGTGACAGCAGTAAGGATGGAGGGAGAAAGAAAGAGAGGAGGGAGAGGTGCTGCATCATTCCCTGTTTTATTGAGGTTTAGGACAATTCTGAGGCGGTAATGTTTCTGTTCTCTGAGTTTCGTGAGTCTTTGGGTCGTTCCTCCTCAGAGGTGATGAAGGCAGAGAATGTGCAGAGAGGGGGGGGGGGGGGGGGGGGGGGGGTTAGTCCGAGGTGATGTGTTGAACTAATTCCTCATCCTGTGCACAAAGGTCGCCCAGTCCCGTCCACCTTCAAACTGGGCACAATAAGCCATGAGAGGGTCCCTGGAATTTGGCATTGCCTTGCCGAGTGAAACGGATTGAAGGAAATAAGACAAACAACATGAGGTGGCCAGTTGGATCTGATGAAGTTTGAAACAATATCCCATTTGCTGGAACTATGCCGCCGCTCCCAATTTTCACCCCACAGTATCTATCGCCACAATTCCCAGTCTTTGGAGTTTGTCAATCAATTCCCTGAATAGATCTCAACCTGTCTGTCTGTCTCAGCAGGGATTTCATTCGGCTGATGTCATCTGTTTGTGAATCATTTCAACATCTCTATTTTTAAACTCTGTTGAAACTTCACTGTCACGGTGGAGACGTAAAATTGTATAAAATCTCCAGGAATGGTCGGACTAAGCATTTCATTCCGAGACTTTACCGGTAGCTCACGGGGTCACGTCGCTGGGCAGAGAAAATGTGGGAAAAGCTGCTGGAATATTACGCCGTCCAGAAAATCTTGTACGTGTTCATTGCTGCCGTTGGAGTCCCCGGTAAGTGAGCAGAACAATTCAAGTTTAATAACTCCATCCGTGTGTTAACCTGATTCTCATCATGTTACAAGTTCCCCGCTGATGATCGTTGTACAAGAATATGTGAAGAATATCAATCCTCTCAGTGAAATATTTGTGAATTACCGCTGCTGTGATTTGTCTTATTTTCAGACAGCTGCAACTAACCATCTTGTTCTCCCACTGCTGCCCGTCGGGATCCACTAGAATGTTGTTCTTACCTTCAGTGGCACCTTGCCCAGAGTTGGCCCAGTGCTCGGGACAGGCAGGCAGGCAGCTCTCCGGGACGGTGTGACTGGGAGAGAGGGGTTCACATTGTGAAGTTCAATGTGACAGTGTTATTGATCAGAGTGAAGAGCCGCTCCTGTGGACAGTGTGGCTCACAGTGGAGTCTGCCACTGTCAGATTCCACCCACAGCCTGTTGGTGAGAAATTGGATTCACCTCCTCGACCAGTGGCCGCGGATCTACCGGCGTGTGTGTGTTGTGTGTTGTTAATGAACTGAACTCACCGTGGAATGAATCCATTAACGGAGCAACTCTGCTGCCGGATTCCATGTTGTCCCTGCCTTCCCCCTGCAAGCCTCCTCGTCCCCATCAGCTGTCGAGTTCCCAGAGCCCTGGTTAAACGCGGCCGGCCACTCACGATTAAGTCTGTGAAAGCGGACCCATCAGAGAGTGTGAGCAGCAGCAGGGTTAACTATAGAAAGGACCATTGCGCCTATTGTAACGGGTGGCTGCTCGTTCCTTCTCCGCCCTTTACCCCGTCTGCCCGTCGCCTTATCTATTCTCCCCTGACACGGCCAGGCAGGTCGAGCACAGTCGGAGCCAGCTCTGACATTGTTAAACTTGCAGGAGCCGCGCACTGACTCCAACACTCCTGATCTTAAGCTGAAAGTATTTTTATTTTTTTATTTTTTTATTTTATTTTTATTAGCAGTACAGTAAATCACATTAACACATCGCATATATCTTATTACATTATGTTGTACCACTTCATTTTTTGAGCTTTAAAAAAGATAGAAATAAAAGAAGTAAGGAAAGTAAGCAAGAATCGTGAAGGTGCAGGAAAGTGTTGGGAGAAGAGAACCCCTTAGGGAAGGAATTAGAGAAGGAAGTAAAGAAAAAAAATAAGACCCTAGAAAGAGAAGAAAAAAAAAGAAGAAAGGAAAATCAATCGCTCTATTGTAACACAAAACTCCGCAAAAAAGGATATACCAACCGCGTTTTTATTTAAAATTTATTTTATACCCCCCGTTACCAGGTCCTGGTAGCCTTTATGTTTTAATTTATTATTGCACCTTATGCTTGTAATAGTTCCATAAATGCCGACCCCGTCTTTTGGAAGTGATCTGCTTTGCCTGCTAGGAGGAGTCTCATCTCTTCCAAGTGTAGTGTTTCGAACATGTTTGAAATACACATTTTTGTTGTTGGTATTGGAGCATTTTTCCAAAATTTAAGTATAAGCTTTTTTCCCATTATTAGCCCATAATTAAGTAAGTTCTTTTGAAACATATTTAATTCTGGGTTACCTTCCGATATTCCAAAAATGATCCATTCTACTTTGGGTAGTAGTTTTGTTTTAAATAATTTTGTAAAGATTTCAAATATTTCGTTCCAGAATTTTTGAATTTTTATACAGAAAACAAAAGAGTGCGCTATGTTAGCTTCTTGTAACTGACATTTATCACAAATGGGTGAGACATTGGGGAAAAGTTTATTTATTTTAGTTTTTGAATAATATAGTCTATGTAATGTTTTATATTGGATTAGAGTATGTCGTACGTTGATCGTGCATTTATGCGCATATAATAAGTGTTTATCCCAGCTCTCTTTTGAAATTTTTATAGCTAGTTCTTGTTCCCAGTCTCTTCTGATATTATCTGTTGTAGGTATTTCTATATTCAATATAATATTATATAAGTATGACATTAGATTTGCTGATTCAGCCTTTATCTTCATGGCTTCATCTAATAAGTCTGGGGGCATATTATAATAGTCTTTTGTATATTTTTTCAGATAATCACGGATTTGAAGATATTTAAAATATTGATTATTTTTCAAGTTATATTTCAGTTGTAATTGTTGAAATGGTAATAATTTCCCTAATTCATACAAGTCTCCGAGCGTTTTGATTCCCGTTCTTTCCCATTGTGTAAATGATCTATCTATAATTGATGGTTTAAACGGAGGGTTATTGGCTATTGGCATTAGCGGAGATAGATTTCTTAATTTTAAGTTCTGTTTTATTTGTTTCCAAGTTCTAATTGTACTATGTATCATTAGATTTTTATTATAATTTTTGTTATTCAAATTCGTTGGTGAGAGGAGAGTCGCTCCTGTATTACCAGGAGCGCAATCCTCTCTCTCCATTATAATCCAATCTACCTGCTGGGCAGAGTTGTCCAGCAGGTGAATCATATCTTTAATATTTACCGCCCAATTATAATACAAAGTTAGGGAGCGCTAGACCACCCATCTCTTTTGGTTTACTAAGGTGTGCTCTTTGTATTCTGTGGGATTTATAATCCCATATAAAGTTTGTGATGTCTGAGTCTAATTTTTTGAAAAATTATTTTTGAAGATATATTGGAATTGATTGAAATAAATATAGGATTTGTGGTAAAAAGATCATTTTTATAGCATTTATTCGACATATTAAAGACATCGGCAGCGTTTTCCAGAATTTAATTAGATTGTTTAATTTCTTAAGTAAGGGACTATAATTAGCATTAAACATACCGTGATGATTTCTAGTGATTTCAATTCCTAAATATTTAAAATTTTCTGTAGCTATTTTAAAGGGGAATTTCAAAAGATGTGTTGAATCTTTCGGTTTTATTGACATAATTTCACTTTTGTTCCAGTTTATTCTGTATCCTGAGAAAGATCCGAAATCCTCGATTAGGTTTAATATGTCTGGTATACTGATTTGGGGTTTTGTGATATACAGTCGTCTGCGTATAAGGATATTTTGTTATTTGAATGTTTTGTATTATAACCATAGATGTCAGGATGTGTTCTAATTTTTTCAGCTAAAGGTTCAATTACCAGAGCGAATAATAGCGGTGATAATGAACGCCCTTGTCTATTGCCCCTTGTTAATTGGAATTTCGTAGATAGTATATTATTAGTTAATATTCTAGCCGTGGGTTTGTTATATAATAATTTTATCCATGCGATGAAGCTCTCTCCCATTTGAAATGTTTGCAATACTTTATACATATAATCCCATTCTACTTGATCAAACGCTTTTTCTGCGTCCAATGAAATGATAGATAACTCTTGTTCTTGAGATTTGTGAGAGTGCATTATGTTAAGCAGACGTCTCAGGTTATTAAATGAATGTCTCTTAGGTATAAATCCCGTCTGATCCTTATTTATTAATTTACTGACATATTGACAGTCTTCTAGCTAGTATTTTCGCTAATATTTTTGATCCGTATTTAACAATGCAATAGCTCTGTATGATCCTGGTTCTTCTATATCTTTATATTTTTTAAGTATTAGTGTGATCGTTGATTCTGCTAGTGTTTCATGTAAGGTTTGTTCTTTAAAAGCAAATGTATACATTTTCTGTAGACGTGGGGTCACTGTATCGTAAAAACGTTTATAAAATTCATTACTGAATCCGTCTGTTCCTGGTGTTTCTCCGTTCTTAAGTGTGTTTATTGTGTCTTCTATTTCCTTAGCTGTAATTTGTGCTCTCAGTTCCTCTTGTTCCTTCAATTCTAGTTTTGGGAGGTTACAATCGTTCAAAAATTCTGAAGCTTTATTATTGTCTATTAGCGTTTTCGATGTGTATAAATTCTTATAATATTGAGCAAATCTTTTATTGACATCATTAGGTAGTGTTAATAATTCCCCTCTATCTGATTTAATCTTTAAAATTGCATGATCTTTTTCCCGTTTTTTCAGTTGGCGTGCTAAAGTTTATGGGGTTTATCCCCAAATTCAAAACGTTCTTGTTTAGTAATTTGGAATAATCTGATAATCTTCTCTGATAGTAATTTATTTAGCTTAAATTTCAGAATTAAAATTTTATTATGTTTATCCATAGTTGGATCTTTAGCATTATCTATATCTAGTTGTCTGATTTGTTCTTCTAATTGTCTTTGTTCATTTTTATTCTTTTTGTTTTGAAAAGCTTGATACGAGATAATGACTCCTTTAATAAATGCTTTGAAGGATTCCCATAATAACGTAGGCGAAATATCTGGTGTATCATTTATCTCAAAAAATAGATCCATTTGTTTTTTTAGATATATACTCCCTTGTGGGTCTTTCAAAATTTGCGAGTTAAACCTCCAGAACGATTTGTTCGTAGAGATTCCTTCCAGTTTTAAAACAAAAGATAGCGGGGAATGATCTGAAATCGTGTTGGTGAGATATTTAGGGTTCATAGTATAAGGAATTAGTTTTGTATCCACTAGGAAGTAGTCTATACGTGAGTACGTGTTGTGTACCATTGAATAAAACGAAGATTCCCTTCCAGTTGGATTCGCGATCCTCCAGACGTCTGCTATATTTGTATTTTTTATATATGTATTTAAGAGGTCACTAGTTTTAGATTTCATAGAAACATAGAAAAATAGAAATTAGGTGCAGGAGTAGGCCATTCGGCCCTTCGAGCCTGCACCGCCATTCAATATGATCATGGCTGATCATCCAACTCAGTATCCCGTACCTGCCTTCTCTCCATACCCCCTGATGCCCTTAGCCACAAGGGCCACATCTAACTCCCTCTTAAATATAGCCAATGAAATGGCCTCAACTACCCTCTGTGGCAGAGAGTTCCACTCTCTGTGTGAAAAAAGTTCTTCTCATCTCGGTTTTAAAGGATTTCCCCCTTATCCTTAAGCTGTGACCCCTTGTCCTGGACTTCCCTAACATCGGGGACAATCTTCCTGCATCTAGCCTGCCCAACCCCTTAAGAATTTTGTAAGTTTCTATAAGATCCCCTCTCAATCTCCTAAATTCTAGAGAGTATAAACCAAGTCTATCCAGTCTTTCTTCATAAGACAGTCCTGACATCCCAGGAATCAGTCTGGTGAACCGTCTCTGCACTCCCCCTATGGCAATAATGTCCTTCCTCAGATTTGGAGACCAAAACTGTACGCAATACTCCTTGTGTGGTCTCACCAAGACCCTGTACAACTGCAGTAGAACCTCCCAGCTCCTATACTCAAATCCTTTTGCAATGAAAGCTAACATACCATTCGCTTTCTTTACTGCCTGCTGCACCTGCATGCCCACCGTCAATGATTGGTGTACCATGACACCCAGGTCTCGCTGCATCTTCCCCTTTCCCAATCGGCCACCATTTAGATAATAGTCTGCTTTCCCGTTTTTGCCACCAAAATGGATAACCTCACATTTATCCACATTATACTGCATCTGCCAAACATTTGCCCACTCACCCAGCCTATCCAAGTCACCTTGCAGTCTCCTAGCATCCTCCTCACAGCTAACACTGCCCCCCAGCTTAGTGTCATCCGCAAACGTGGAGATATTGCCTTCAATTCCCTCATCCAGATCATTAATATATATTGTAAATAGCTGGGATCCCAGCACTGAGCCTTGTGGTACCCCACAAGGCACTGCTAGCCATTGTGAAAAGGACCCGTTTTCTCCTACTCTTTGCTTCCTGTTTGCCAGCCAGTTCTCTATCCACATCAATATTGAACCCCTAATGCCGTGTGCTTTAAGTTTGTATACTAACCTCTTATGTGGGACCTTGTCCAAAGCCTGATTCTAGCAGTTTCCCCACTACCGATGTTAGACTAACTGGTCTGTAATTCCCCATTTTCTCTCTCCCTCCCTTCTTAAAAAGTGGTGTTACGTTTGCTACCCGCCAATCTTCAGGAACTACTCCAGAATCTAATGAGTTTTGAAAGATTATTACTATTGCATCCACTATTTCTGGAGCTACTTCCTTAAGTACTCTGGGATGCAGCCTATCTGGCCCTGGGGATTTATCGGCCTTTAATCCATTCAATTTACCCAACACCACTTCCCGGCTAACCTGGATTTCACTCAATTCCTCCAACTCCTTTGACCCTCAAAGTTACCTTTCTGTAAGTTCAGAACCATTGTTTCTAAATTAACAATGTCACTCTCCATCCTAATGAAGAACTCAACCATATTATGGTCACTCTTGCCCAAGGGGGCACTTACAACAAGATTGCTAACTAACCCTTCCTCATTACTCAATACCCAGTCTAAAATAGCCTGCTCTCTCGTTGGTTCCTCTACATGTTGATTTAGATAACTTTCCCGCATACATTCCAAGAAATCCTCTTCCTCAGCACCCCTGCCAATTTGATTCACCCAATCTATATGTAGATTGAAGTCACCCATTATAACTGTTTTGCCTTTGTCGCACGCATTTCTAATTTCCTGTTTGATACCATCTCCAACTTCACTACTACTGTTAGGTGGCCTGTACACAACACCCACCAGCGTTTTCTGCCCCTTAGTGTTTCGCAGCTCTACCCATACCGATTCCACATCCTCCAAACTAATGTCCTTCCTTTCCATTGCATTAATCCCCTCTCTAATCAGTAACGCTACCTCACCTCATATTACCTCTTTGTTTTTGCGTCGATTTATCTAAGTACGGATCTAAAACACAGTTGAAGTCTCCTCCAATTATAACATTTTGGTAGTTAGATTCTGCGATTTTATTCAGAATTTTATTAAAACATTGAGGATTATCAAAATTGGGCGAGTATATGTTTACCATAGTGATTGGCGTAGCGTGGATCTCTCCTGTAACTATAAGGTATCTCCCTTCCTTATCTGTTATAATATTCTTTGATTTGAATGGTATTCCTTTGCGAATAATAATTGCGGTGCCTCTAGATTTCGATGTGTATGAGGAGTGAAATGTTTGGCCTATCCAATTCGCCCTCAATATCATCTGATCTTGATGTTTAAGGTGCGTTTCTTGTAGAAAAGAAATGCCCGTGTTATATGATTTCAACTGAGCTAATATTTTGCCCCTTTTAATTGGTTCATTAATACCCCTTATATTCTAGCTACATAATGTGATTCCTCCCATTTTCTTTTGTTTATCATCTTGCATTTTCTCTGATTTTAGTACCTTTATTTATTACGGTGCACCCGTACCTCAGGACTCTGGATAGTTGGGGGGGCGTTTATATTATTAACTTCCTTGGTAGATCCCTTTTTGCGATTTTCCTAGAAAAAAAAACACATAATAGTCGAGCCGGCGTTCAGCCCCGGAGACCGTTGAGTAAATGCCCAGTGTCCGTTCCCTTGTCTTTCCGCAGTGAATTTGCTGGCGATCGTGATCCTGTCCCGAGGAAAGTGCGGCCTCTCCACCTGCACCACTCGCTACCTGGTGGCAATGGCAGCGGCTGATCTAATGGCCGTCATCACCGACGTCATTTTGTATTGGATCCGATATCATTACTTTAATTCGAGTTTCCTGTCCATTTTCCATGTGTGCCGTGTTACCGAAGTACTGATGTATGCAGCAACACACTGTTCTGTCTGGTTCACTGCCACTTTCACCTTTGATCGCTTTGTCGCCATTTGTTGCCAGAAGCTGAAAACTAAATATTGCACCGGGAAAACTGCGGCTGTTGTTCTGGCAACAACCGGCGTTCTGTTCTGTCTGAAAAACCTTCCCCGCTACTTCACACGGAAACCCCGGATAATCATCGACAATGTCCCGTGGCACTGTGTCACGATGAACAGTTATTACACTGACCCTGGGTGGCTGGCATTTGACTGGATCGAAACGGTTTCAACTCCGTTCCTCCCTTTCGCTGTAATCCTGCTGCTCAACGCTCTGACAGTCCAGCACATTTTAGTGGCCAGTCGGGTCCGTAAGGGTTTGAGGGGTGACTGCAAGGGGGAGAACCGCAGTGACCCGGAGATGGAGAGCAGGAGGAAGTCTATGGTTTTACTCTTCACCATCTCCAGCAGCTTCATCCTCCTGTGGCTAACGTATGTTGTAAACTTCGTCTATTATCAGATCGCAGGAATTGGAAGTAATCGGAATAATTCTCAATGGATCTTTCATTTCGTCGGGTTTTTACTGAAGAATTTCAGCTGCTGCACCAACACATTTATTTACGCGGCGACCCAGTCCAAGTTCAGGGAGCAGGTGAAGAGCGCGGGGAAATATCCGCTCACCTCAGTGCTTCGGCTCATTAATAAATCCCCGTCCTGAGCGCATCCAGCCCAGCGGTGGCCGCAGAGAGACGGAGAGAGAGAGCGAGAGAGACAGAGAGAGGGGTTGAGAGAGAGAGAGTGGGAGGGAGGGGGAGAGAGAGAGAGGGAGAGAGAGGGAGAGAGAGTAGAGAGAGGGAGAGGGAGAAAGAGAGAGAGAGAGACGGGGAGAGTGATAGACGAGGAGAGATAGAGAGAGATAGGGGCGAGAAGGAGAGAGAGAGAGACGGGGAGAGAGAGAGAGAGAGAGAGAGAGAGAGAGAGAGAGAGCGAGAGAGAGAGAGAGAGAGAGAGAGAGAGGAGAGAGAGAGAGAGAGAGAGAGAGAGAGTGAGAGAGAGAGAGAGAGAGAGAGAGAGAGAGAGAGCGAGAGAGAGAGAGAGAGAGAGAGAGAGAGAGAGAGAGAGAGGGAGAGAGAGAGAGAGAGAGAGAGAGAGAGAGAGAGAGAGAGAGGGGAGAGAGAGAGAGAGAGAGAGAGAGAGAGAGAGAGAGAGAGAGAGAGAGAGAGAGAGAGAGAGAGAGAGAGCAAGAGAGAGAGAGAGAGCGAGAGAGAGAGAGAGAGAGAGAGAGAGAGAGAGAGAGAGAGAGAGAGAGAGAGAGAGATAGAGATAGAGAGAGATAGAGAGAGAGAGAGAGAGAGAGAGAGAGAGAGAGAGAGAGAGAGAGAGAGAGAGAGAGAGAGAGAGAAAGAGAGAAAGAGAGAGAGAGAGATCCCCCTCTTCTCTAGAGAGAGAGAGAGAGAGAGATAGAGACTAGAGAGCAGAGAGAGAGAGAGAGAGAGAGAGAGAGAGAGAGAGAGAGAGAGAGAGAGAGAGAGAGAGAGAGAGAGAGAGAGAGAGATAGATAGATAGATAGATAGATAGATAGAGAGAGAGAGAGAGAGAGAGAGAGAGAGAGAGATAGAGAGAGATAGAGAGAGATAGAGAGAGAGAGAGAGAGATAGAGAGAGAGAGAGAGAGAGAGAGAGAGAGAGAGAGAGAATAGAGAGAGAGAGAGAGAGAGAGAGAGAGAGAGAGAGAGCGAGAGATAGGGGGGGGGGGTGGCGTAAGAGACGGGGAGAGAAGGAGAGAGAGAGTGAGGCCAATTCTGGAGTATGGTGTACAATTTTGTCAACAAAATAGAGAGAGTACAGAGGAGATTTACTAGAATGTTGCCTGGGTTTCAGCAACTAAGTTACAGAGAAAGGTTGAACAAGTTAGGGCTTTATTCTTTGTAGCGCAGAAGGTTAAGGGGGGACGATAGAGGTTTTTAAAATGATGAGAGGTGTAGACAGAGTTGACGTGCAAAAGCTTTTCCCACTGAGAGTAGGGAAGATTCAAACAAGGGGACATGACATGAGAATTAAGGGACTGAAGTTTAGGGGTAACATGAGGGGGAACTTCTTTACTCAGAGAGTGGTAGCTGTGTGGAATGAGCTTCCAGTGAAGGTGGTGGAGGCAGGTCCGTTTTTATCATTTAAAAATAAATTGGATAGTTATATGGATGGGAAGGGAATGGAAGGTTATGGTCTGAGTGCGGGTAGATGGGACTAGGGGAGAGTAAGTGTTCGGCACGGACTAGAAGGGTCGAGATGGGCTGTTTCCGTGCTGTAATTGTTATATGGTTATATGGTTATATATATAGAGAGAGGAGATGAATAATGAGATAGATCCAAGATGACGGCGCCCGCGGAGAGGCTTGCGTGAGTCCCGGGAACAATTATTAATAATCGATCGTCGCCGTAGTCCACAGGGGGTGAGGATTTGGGACTCGGGGGCCATGTGGGGAGAGGGAAATGTCCCCCCGTAACTGACGTTGCAGCGGTCTCCATCGCCGACATCAGATGAACGGGAGATCGGGTCCGGACCCGAGGGAGAGGGAGCGAAGGAGAGAGAGAGACGCTGGAGACCGGGGCCAGAGGAACCGAGACCCCGAGACCCGGAGTCGGCGAAATCCCGACACTGCGGGCGGGTCCCCGTTCCCAGTGAGGAACGGATGTGAAGCCAGCGCTGCCCAGCCCAGCCCTACCCTGCCCAGCCCAGTCCTACCCTGCCCCGCCCAGCCGCCCACCCTACCCAGCCCAGCCCAGCCCAGCGCTGCCCAGCCCCACAGGCCTACAGGCCCAGCCCAGCCCAGCGCTGCCCAGCCCAGCACTACCCTACCCTGCCCAGCCCAGCCCAGCCCAGCCCAGCCCAGCCCTACCCTACCCTGCCCAGCCCAGCCCAGCCCAGCCCCAGTCCTACCCTGCCCCCCAGCCCTACCCAGCCCAGCCCCCAGCCCAGCCCAGCGCTACCCCAGCCCAACACCAGGCCTACCCTGCCCAGCCCAGCCCAGCCCAGCCCAGCCCGCTGCCAGCCCAGCCCCCCACCCTACCCAGCCCAGCCCAGCGCTGCCCAGCCCAACACAGGCCTACCCACCCCTGCCCAGCCCAGCCCCAGCCCTACCCCCTGCCCAGCCCAGCCCAGCCCAGCCCAGCCCAGCCCCCAGCCCCCAGCCCAGCCCCCAGCCCTACCCTACCCTGCCCAGCCCAGCCCAGCCCAGCCCAGCCCAGCCCCCAGCCCAGCCCCAGCCCAGCCCTGCCCAGCCACACCCTACCCTGCCCAGCCCAGCCCCCCAGCCCCAGCCCCCAGCCCTACCCTACCCTCCCAGCCCAGCCCAGCTGCCCAGCCCAGCCAGCCCAGCCCCAGCGCTGCCCAGCCCAGCCATCCAACGCTGCCCAGCCCAGCCCCCAGCCCTGCCCAGCCCAGCCCAGCCCAGCCCCCAGCCCAGCCCAGCCCAGTCCCACCCAGCCCAGCCCAGCCCAGCCCCCTAGCCTTACCCTGCCCAGCCCTGCCCTGCCCTGCCCTGCCCCCAGCCCTACCCTAGCCCCTGCCCAGCCCAGCCCTGCCCAGCCCAGCCCTACCCTGCCCTGCCCTGCCCAGCCCAGCCCAGCCCTACCCCAGCCCTACCCTGCCCAGCCCTGCCCAGCCCAGCCCAGCCCAGCCCTACCTGCCCAGCCCTGCCCAGCCCAGCCCAGCCCTACCCTGCCCAGCCCAGCCCTGCCCAGCCTGCCCAGCCAGCCTACCCTGCCAGCCCTACCCTGCCCAGCGCTGCCCAGCCCAGACCAGCGCTTCCCAGCCCAGCGCTGCCCAGCCCAGCCGTCGCTGTGTGAGAGAGAGAGAGTCGGGTGCGTGCTGTGTGAGAGGGACCCTGACTTCGCTGCAGCTCCACAAGGCCGTGAATAACAGCCCGTGAAATCCGGCCCGAGGCTGGTCGACCCAACGCAAGGCCCGATCCCAAGAAGGTCTGTGTGGCCAAAAACTACATAAACATAAACTTATCCAACAAACTTAAACTTACCAAAAATAGCTGTTTCTAAGATGAACCCCTGAAAACCTACACCTAAAGTCGGGCAGAGTGCAACACGGAAACTGATAAAATGCTGCAGACTGATCAGAGCAGCATAACATGCAGAACAAATAGCTGAGAGATAGTATACCCGCCTAAATACAAGAGCATACATGCGAAAGAAAGACATAAGGAGAAAACCCTCCAGGAAAACCCAGAGGTCTTTTATGCTGATTACGCCCAACATCAAGGGCTTAGGAAGAAGAGTAACCTAATATTCTTCACCAACTACATCAATCCATGGAGAGACACTCTAATCGAAAAATACCCACATGTCCACAGGAAGGGGATTGGACGTGGGGGCAGACTAAGAGTATGCAAAGACCAAAGCCTGGATACAGACGACCCCGCCTTACAATTGCCAACTATCAAAAAGGCAAGATCATGATACAGGGAAACTCAGAAAACTTGGACTCTTTTGAAGATGTCTTCCCCCTCCTAAAAGAGAATGTAAATGAATAAAAGGGCCAATAACCACCAGGATAACTATGAAGATGACAGTCCACTAGAGACAATTGCTGCCATGGCCATCTCTACCCCTCCTACACCTCACAATTCAAACCGCCAGCTGAGAGAGAACCTAGCTAATCTAGAACTCGAGTTCACGGAATTAAGCGCAGGCCAGGGAACTCTACCAACTGAAAGAGGACTTCAAGCAGCTGAGGACGAAAAATGATAACACCACCTCTGAGATGAAGAGAACCCTAGAGGAGCTGAAACAAGAAAACGGTGCACTCCGTGCCCAAATATCCAAACTAAAGGAGGACATGAATGAACAGGAAAAATAATTTGTCAAGCAGCTCCACAATGTCAGGGACATTCACCCAGAAGTCCAACAAAAGACACATGAAAACACACACAGCCCAGCTGCTGCTCGCTCTCCCATGCCTGCTCCGACCTCTCCGGGCTGCACTCAGCCCACTAATACACCATTAGTGAACACCCCATCTGCTACACAGCTTGCCCCAGTACACGGTCAACAGGCAGCCCTCACCCTAGCCTCACCCAACATCCTGCCCCCCCAGTCTGAAGAGCAAAACCCCAAGGTGGTCCTACTGACTGATTCCAACGGGAAGTTTCTGGACCCCCAAAGGCTGTCCCCAGGTCGCCAGGTATTAGTCAAAAGGTGCAGCACCGCAGACCAGTCAACGAGGGCCCTGAGCAAAGACACCATCGGGAGCCCTCAACACCTTGTGATGCATACAGGCACGAATGACCTGCGCACCTTACGCCATCGTACTGCTGGGGCAATAACAAGGATGGCAGAAAAGGCCAGCAAAGAATTTCCTGAATCGAGGATTGTGATATCTAACCTGTTCCCCAGGACGGATACCCTACCCCATGCGATCCACGATACCAACATAGAGATCAGCAGAGGATGTGCCGCCCTCCCTAATGTCAAATTGTCCCACCACTCGACCATCGGTATATGGGACCTCCATGATGGAGTACATCTAAACAGACAGGGGGTGAGGGTATTCGCAAAGAACCTCAAATATACTGCCCTGGGATGTAACCTTCCCACCCCCTCGATCAATGGGAACTCAAGAGGCCAATCTGGACTCCCCCCCCCCCCCCCCCCCCCCCCCCCCCCCCCCCCCATGTCAGGACCACCAGCCAAACTGTGAGGAGACTGAACAGCCCAGTCAGGGCCGCCCGTGTGCCCAGCTCATCACTCCAGCCACAGCCGCGGACCACCTCGGAGATGGGAGATATCAGGCAGCTGCTGCACACCCTATGTTCCCACCTCCTATGGTAACAAAGGATACAAATATATAAACAGTCCCTTCCGAGTGACTGATAAAAACAGCATATGATTGCACTGAATTAGTACTGTTGATATTGTTGATATTAATATTAATACTGTTGATATTGATTATTAATATAGTTATTATTACTAGGTGGCAGTACGAGTCTGCCTTACCATGGCATAAATACTGTTCCTAACATTCCCCAAATATAGAAAAAACTAGTGTTTTTGCACCTGTCCCACTAAATAGGTTTTATTTAAACTAAAAAAGAAGAGAATATCAACACAAAATAAATGAGTTAATTCCATATCGGCTGCTGGAATATCCAGGGTCTCTACTCTTCAACCTTCGGGATGAAGACTGGGAACCCTGAGTTCCTAAAGTCTATAGAAGGCACTGATATAATGATATTAACAGACACATGGTATTGAAAGGATACATTCATTCACTGTCCCTCAGGGTACCATGAAGTCATGGTGCCCTCAGTAAAAACTACTGATATACATAAGGGCAGAACCTCTGGGGGGGTCTTGGTGTGGTACAAAGAAGAACTAGACAGTCACATTACATCAATAAAACAGGGGAAATCACATATATGGTTGAAACTAGATTAAAAAATGGGAATAATTGTAAAAAATATATATCTATGTGCCGCCTACATACCCCCAACAGAATCGTCATTTTTTGAAGAGGATATATTTGAAACTCTCCACAGGGAAATCAATTATTTCCAGGCCCAGGGAAATGTGCTACTATGTAGAGACCTGAATGCAAGGACCAGATGTGAACCCGATTCCATAGACCCACAGGGCAACAACCATGTGTTGGGTCAAGCCCCCTTGTATGTCACACCAAATATCATTAACCGATACAACGTTGACTGTGAAATAAATAAACATGGTAGAGAGGTAGTGCATCTGTGTCGAGCCTTGGGTCTGTACATAGTTAATGATAGGCTCAGAGGGGACTAGCTGGGAAGGTTTACATATTCCTCAGCTCTTGGGTCTAGCGTGGTAGACCATGCAATTACTGACATAGACCCCTGCACTATCACTGCATTCACTGTTAGGCAGCAGTCCCCTCTTTCAGACCATAGTCAAATCAACGTGTACCTAACATTTCCTGTTCAAACTAAACATGTAAAAAAGGAACCCAGTAAGCTGTATAAACTAAATCAGACTTACAGATGGGCTTCAGATAGTGGAGATAAATTCATCATGGCCCTGATCTCACCCGATCTCACATATAAAATACTGAAATTCAAGACAAACCCATATGAGACTACTAGAGATGGTGTAAACATAGAAACATAGAAACATAGAAATTAGGTGCAGGAGTAGGCCATTCGGCCCTTCGAGCTTGCACCGCCATTCAATATGATCATGGCTGATCATCCAACTCAGTATCCCGTACCTGCCTTCTCTCCATACCCTCTGATCCCCTTAGCCACAAGGGCCACATCTAACTCCCTCTTAAATATAGCCAATGAACTGGCCTCGACTACCCTCTGTGGCAGAGAGTTCCAGAGATTCACCACTCTCTGTGTGAAAAAAGTTCTGCTCATCTCGGTTTTAAAGGATTTTCCCCTTATCCTTAAGCTGTGACCCCTTGTCCTGGACTTCCCCAACATCGGGAGCAATCTTCCTGCATCTAGCCTGTACAACCCCTTAAGAATTTTGTACGTTTCTATAAGATCCCCTCTCAATCTCCTAAATTCTGGAGAGTATAAACCAAGTCTATCCAGTCTTTCTTCATAAGACAGTCCTGACATCCCAGGAATCAGCCTGGTGAACCTTCTCTGCACTCCCTCTATGGCAAGAATGTCCTTCCTCAGATTTGGAGACCAAAACTGTATGCAATACTCCAGGTGTGGTCTCACCAAGACCCTGTACAACTGCAGTAGAACCTCCCTGCTCCTATACTCAAATCCTTTTGCTATGAAAGCTAATATACCATTCGCTTTCTTCACTGCCTGCTGCACCTGCATGCCTACTTTCAATGACTGGTGTACCACGACACCCAGGTCTCGCTGCATCTCCCCTTTTCCTAGTCGGCCACCATTTAGATAATAGTCTGCTTTCCTGTTTTTGCCACCAAAATGGATAGCCTCACATTTATGCACATTATACTGCATCTGCCAAACATTTGCCCACTCACCCAGCCTATCCAATTCATCTTGCAGTCTCCTAGCATCCTCCTCACAGCTAACACTGCCCCCCAGCTTAGTGTCATCCGCAAACTTGGAGATATTGCCTTCAATTCCCTCATCCAGATCATTAATATATATTGTAAATAGCTGGGGTCCCAGCACTGAGCCTTGCGGTACCCCACTAGTCACTGCCTGCCATTGTGAAAAGGACCCGTTTACTCCTACTCTTTGATTCCTGTTTGCCAGCCAGTTCTCTACCCACATCAATACTCAACCCCCAATACCGTGCGCTTTAAGTTTGTATACTAATCTCTTACGTGGGACCTTGTCGAAAGCCTTCTAGAAGTCCAGATACACCACATCCACTGGTTCTCCCGTATCCACGCTACTAGTTACATCCTCGAAAAATTCTATAAGATTCGTCAGACATGCTTTACCTTTCGTAAATCCATGCTAACTTTGTCCAATGATTCCACCACTTCCAAATGTGCTGCTATCCCATCTTTAATAACTGACTCTAGCAGTTTCCCCACTACCGATGTTAGACTAACTGGTCTGTAATTCCCCGTTTTCTCTCTCCCTCCCTTCTTAAAAAGTGGGGTTACGTTTGCTACCCGCCAATCCTCAGGAACTACTCCAGAATCTAAAGAGTTTTGAAAGATCATTACTAATGCATCCACTATTTCTGGAGCTACTCCCTTAAGTACTCTGGGATGCAGCCTATCTGGCCCTGGGGATGTATCGGCCTTTAATCCATTCAATTTACCCAACACCACTTCCCGGCTAACCTGGATTTCACTCAATTCCTCCAACTCCTTTGACCCGCGGTCCCCTGCTATTTCCGGCAAATTATTTATGTCTTCCTTAGTGAAGACGGAACCAAAGTAGCTATTCAATTGGTCCGCCATATCCTTGTTCCCCATGATCAACTCCCCTGTTTCTGACTGCAAGGGACCTACATTTGTTTTAACTAATCTCTTTCTTTTCACATATCTATAAAAACTTTTGCAGTCAATTTTTATGTTCCCTGCCAGTTTTCTTTCAAAATCTATTTTTCCTTTCCTAATTAAGCCCTTTGTCCTCCTCTGCTGGTCTCTGAATTTCTCCCAGTCCTCCGGTATGCTGCTTTTTCCGGCTAATTTGTACGCATCATCCTTCGCTTTGATACTATCCCTGATTTCCCTTGTTATCCACGGATGTACTAACTTCCCTGATTTATTCCTTTGCCAAACTGGGATGAACAATTTTTGTAGTTCATCCATGCAGTCTTTAAATGTCTTCCATTGCATATCCACCGTCAACCCTTTTAGAATTAATTGCCAGTCAATCTTGGCCAATTCACGTCTCATACCTTCAAAGTTACCTTTCTTTAAGTTCAGAACCATTGTTTCTGAATTAACAATGTCACTCTCCATCTTAATGAAGAACTCAACCATATAATGGTCACTCTTGCCCAGGGGGGCACGTACAACAAGACTGCTAACTAACCCTTCCTCTTACTCAATACCCAGTCTAAAATAGCCTACTCTCTCGTTGGTTCCTCTACATGTTGATTTAGATAACTATCCCGCATACGTTCCAAGAAATCCTCTTCCTCAGCACCCCTGCCAAATTGATTCACCCAATCTATATGCAGATTGACATCACCCATTATAACTGTTTTGCCTTTGTCACACGCATTTCTAATTTCCTGTTTGATACCATCTCAAACTTCACTACTCCTGTTAGGTAGCCTGTACACAGCACCCACCAGCGTTTTCTGCCACTTAGTGTTTCGCAGCTCTACCCATATCGATTCCACATCCTCAAAGCTAATGTCCTTCCTTTCTATTGCGTTAATCTGCTCTCTAACCAGCAACGCTACCCCACCTAATTTTCCTTTCTCTCTATCCCTCCTGAATATTGAATATCCCTGGATGTTCAGCTCCCAGCCTTAGTCACCCTGGAGCCATGTCTCCGTGATCCCAACTATATCATAGTCATTAATAGCTATCTGCACATTCAACTCATCCACCTTATTACGAATGCTCCTTGCATTGAGACACAAAGCCTTCAGGCTTGGTTTTACAACACTCTTACCCCATATACAATTATGTTGAAAAGTGGCCCTTTTTGATTTTTGCCCTGGTTTTGTCTGCCTGCCACTTTTACTTTTCACCTTGCTATCTATTGCTTCTACCCTCATTTTACACCCCTCTGTCTCTACGCTCACACATTTAAGAAACACTTTCCCTTTAACTCCATCCTCCACTATCCCATTCGACACCCCACCCCCCTTATTCAGTTTAAAACCACCCGTGCAGCAGTGGCAAAGCTGCCTGCCAGAATGCTGGTCCCACACCTGTTAAGATGCAATCCGTCCCTTTTGTATAGTTCCCCCTTACCCCAAAACAGATCCCAGTGATCTAAGAATTTAAATCCTTGCCCCGTGCACCAGCTCCTCAGCCACACGTTCAGGCCCCGTACGTCCCTGTTCCTGCTCTTGCCAGCACGAGGAACTGGAAGCAAATCGGAGATAACAACCCTGGAGGTCCTGCTTTTCAACATTTTTCCGAGTTCTCCAAAGTCACGCTGCAGAATATTCATCCCCTTCTTTCCGTGCCGACATGCACTACCACTTCCGGATGTTCACCTTCGCCCTTGAGGATTTTCTGCACTCTGTCCGTGACATCCTGGATCCTGGCACCGTGAAGGCAGCACACCATCCTTGCATCCCGTCTGTTGCCGCAGAAACCCCTGTCCGTACCTCTCACAATGGAGTCTCCCACTACAATGGCGTTGCTTGCCTTAGCACTTTTTGGGTTTGGCTCAACAGCCCTATTCGCATCGCAAGCCAGTCCGCCGCTCACGTAAACACATCTTCTGTCCCAACAGCTTCTAAGCGGGTGAACCTGTTCACAAGAGGTACACCACCCGGGGACGTTGGCATTCCATGCTTCCCTCCCTTTCTCACTGTCTCCCACCTTCTTTCTTCCAGTACCTTAGGTGTAACAATCGTACTGTAGGAATTGTCGAGGAACGACTCCGTTTCTCGGACGAACCGGAGGTCATCCACTTGCTTCTCCAGTTCCCCAACACGGTACTTCAGGAGCTCTACCTGGATGCACTTTTCGCATTTGTAGCAGCCAGAGGCACCAGCGGTGTCCTTGACCTCCCACATACTGCAAACATCGCACTGAATCAGCTTGCCTGACATCTCCTTCTTTCGTCTCTACCTCTCAAGCGTATTGCGTGGTCTCCTCTCCTCAGCCTCCTCGCCGAAGACTCCCGAGCCAAAGACTCACACTTTCCCACAGGGCACTTCCCTGACTAGGCCGCTCACTTACTGCCGCTCGCTAAGAACTGTCCTGCTTAAATTGACTGATAAATTGCCTGATTTACCAATTTACAAAGCAAATTCCTCAGTTTTCAACTGTTTTCACCCCTCTGACTCGCTTCTCTCCTCCCACTTGGGCTAGAGCCAATCAGTCGTATCTCTTGCTAATCTCCTGCTGCTGTTGCTCCCAAATCTACAGCAGTTCTGAGTAAAATCTGCTTGTCCTTGGCCTTTACTTAAACTGTTTTCACCTCTCTGACTCACTTCTCTCCTCCCACTTGGGCTAGAGCCAATCAGTCGTATCTCTTGCTAATCTCCTGCTGCTGTTGCTCCCAAATCTACAGCAGTTCTCCTGTAAACATGGTTATAAATGACATTAATACGATCTTTCACAAGGCAGCCATCAATGTTGACCTTGTGAAACAGAAGAGAAAAATTACCAAAAAAACACAGCCATGAAAAATGGTTTGACCATGAGTGTAAAAGTGTTAGAAAAGACCTGAGGAAAATATCGAAGCAAAAACACCGTCAACCAAACAGCCCAGACGTATTAGACGTATTAGATATAATGAAACTCTTAAAAGGTATAAACACACGATTAGGAACAAAAACAAAAGTACACTCACAAGAGACTTGAAGAAATTGAAAATTCCATAAATCAAAACCAATTTTGGGATATATGGGATAACCTGAGCACATAACTACAAACACTACCAATTCAAGACGGTGATATCTGGGGAGCACACTTCAAAAATATATATAAAGACATCCCAATAAATAAAACAAACACAAATTATTCCCATATCAAAGAAAAATTCCAAACACTAGAAACAGTAGTTAAAGATTATCAAAACCCTCTTGATTCCCCAATTACTTTGGACGAACTGACCATAAAAATAAAATCTCCCCACTCAAGGAAAGCCTTGGTCCAGACAGCATCAAAAATGAAATGCTCATGTACAGCACTCCGGAGATGCAGGACATAGTGCTTAGGTTGTTCAACATCACACTACGATCAGGTTATTTCCCTGATATTTGGTGCAAAGGGCTTATTTCACCCACTGATAAGTGTGGAAATAAATTAGGCTCAAATAATTATCGTCGCATCTGTGTCAGTAGCTGCCTAGGGAAGTTATTCTGCAGCATCATAAATAACAGAATGCAGGATTTCCTTAACAAACACAACATTCTGAGTAAAAACCAAATCGGCTCCCTCCCAAAACACCGTACCACTGACCACATTTATACCCTCCACACCCTCATTGAAAAACATGTACACCAAGTGAAAAATGGGAAAATATTTGCCTGTTTTATTGACTTTGAGAAAGCATTTGACTATTTGGCATGAAGGGCTCTATTACAAAATCCTCGGCTGTGTATAGGAGGAAAGGTATATGACTTTATCAAATCAATGTATCTGAATAATAAATGTGGCGTTAAAATTGGGGACAAACGCACTGATCTCTTCGCCCAGAGAAGAGGCGTCCGGCAAGGCTGCAATCTGAGCCCGACACTGTTTAATGTATATATCAACGATTTGGCAGTAAAGTTGGACCAGAGCACAGCGCCGGGCCTCTGTCTTCTGGACGGAGAGGTAAAGTCCCTGTTTTATGCGGATGACTTGGTTCTGCTCTCTCCCACAGAACAGGGACTGCAGCAACAGTTGGACCTACTTGATGAGTACCGCCAAAATTGGGCCCTGGCAGTACATCTAAAGAAAACCAACATCATGATTTTTCAGAAAAGACCCAGATGTCAGGAGGATGAATACAAATTTACTCTCAATGGTATTGTTATCGAACACACTATGAGCTATACTTACCTTGGTCTAACTGTTTCAGCATCAGGGAGCTTCAATATGGCAGTAAATGTACTAAAAGAGAAAGCACGAAGAGCTCTGTGTGCAATAAAAAGAAGATTCTACAACATCTAAATCCCAATTAAAATCTGGCTTTAAATATTTGACAGTGTAATCCAGCCTATTGCGCTTTATGGTAGTGAAGTGTGAGGTCCGCTCAGTCACCATAGTTATAGTAAATGGGAAAAACATACAACGGAGGCCCTGCATGCGGAATTTTGTCGGAACATCCTCCGTCTCCAAAGGAAAACACCAACAAACGCATGTAGGGTGGAACTAGGCAGATACCCACTGATAATAAATATCCAGAAAAGAGCACTAAATTTATGGAATCACCTTAAATCTAGCCCCCCAGATACACTCCAGTTTAAAGCCCTTCAAACACAAGAGGGGAAACCAGAAAAGAGTTCCCTGTGTCAGTTGGTACTGAGACTAACTACCCCTATTCAGTTAAACCCTATCCAGTTAAACCCTGACCGGCCCCAGATCAATACTGACCCCCAATCACCAGTTAGAGTGAACCAAATTATCAAACAATGTAAAGAAACGTACTTGGAACATTGGGATAAAGAAACCAAAAGCCAAAGCAGATTTGAATGTTACCGTGCCCTAAAAAGAGATTATAAATTGGCAGACTATCTCTCAACTGTTAGAGACATAAAGCAGAGACAG
The DNA here is from genome assembly GCF_028641065.1 of Leucoraja erinaceus. Lineage (NCBI taxonomy): Eukaryota > Metazoa > Chordata > Chondrichthyes > Rajiformes > Rajidae > Leucoraja > Leucoraja erinaceus. The sequence continues at coordinate 36,527 of NW_026576199.1, read as the reverse complement.
ACCCTCACCAAATGCAGATTAAGTGACCACTATTTGGCAGTTGAAAAAGGAAGACAGAAGAGATTCTGGCAACCAAGAGAAAACAGAATATGCGGCCACTATTTGACAGATGAGGTTGAAACAGAGGTGCACTTCCTCCTAAAATGCAAATAATTTGACAAAACAAGGAAAGCATACTTTGACAAACTCAGTGTGGCAACCCCTGATTTTAAAGAACTAGATGACACATCAAAGCTGAGATTAATCCTTGGCGAAGGAAATACGGCACATCTTGGTGCACAATACGTAACAGCATGCCATAACCTGAGAGACGGTGAATGACCAACATGCACGTATGTACGCACACACTAATCGACATTAACTAACACTAAGAAATTAATATTGACTTGCTAAACTTGCTATTGTGTTGTACTGCTTACAGCTGCAAGAACGTGTAGCAATCAATAAAGGCCTATTGCAAGTGTATGTACAGGGACATATCTATCCATGCACTGTAAACTTGTATTTATACTTATACATTTCAAATATGTATGTCATGGTTTATAATTTGGCAATATAGCAATGTTTTTTTTCATGCCAATAAAGTTTTTAAATTGAAAAAAAATGAATTGTTTGAAGAGGCAGAGGGAGACAGAGAGAAAGAGAGAGGGAGGGAGAGCGAGAGGGAGAAAGACAGAGAGCGAGAAATAAAGAGAGAGAGGGAGAAAGAGAGAGAGAGAGGGAGGGAGAAAGAGAGAGTCAGAGAGAGGGACAGCGAGAAATATAGAGAGAAGGAAAGAGAATTAAGAGAGGCAGCGAGAGAGAAAAAGAAAGACAGAGCGAGAGAGGCAGAGAGAGAGAAACAGAGAGAGAGATAGACAGACAGACAGACAGACAGACAGACAGAGAGAAAGAGAGGAAGAGAGAGACAGATATAGAGACAGAAACGGAGAGAGAGAGAGCACTGTATACTTGTATTTATACGTATGCATCTTAAATATGTACGTCATGTTTTATACTTTGGCAATATAACAATGTAATTTTTACCATGCCAATAAAGTTTTAAGTTGGAAATTGAATTGAGACAGAGAGAAAGACAAACAGACGGACAGGGAGAGTAAGAGAGAAATACAGAGAAAGAGACAGAGAAAGAGAGAGTAAAAGAAAGAAGGGAGAGAGAGAGAGAGAAATAAACACAGAGAGAGAGAGAGAGAGAGAGAGAGAGAGAGAGAGAGATAAAGAATGGAGGAAGGGAGAGGGGAGAGAGCAGAAAAGAAGGAAGGAAAGGTAAGAAAGAAGGAAGGAGCGGATGAGAGGGGTAGAGGGATGGAGGGAAAGGGGGGGGGGGGGGGGGTGACACTGCCTCCGTGCCGTTTCCAGGACGTTCCTGAGCGAACAACTCTCCCAAGACTCCAACGGCTGCTGCTGGTGGTGAAAAACTTCGAGGAAGATGGAAGCTGATTCTGCCTTCCTGAACCCTCTCTCCCCTTCCCTCCCCCCCTCTTGCACAGAGAGAGAGACGAGGGAAGCGGTGGATGGGGAGAGAGGGGTGTGATAGAGAGAAAAGTGGAGAGAGAGGGTGGGAGACATCTTTCTCTATCTATCTCTCTCTCTGTCTTTCTTCACCTGTCTCCCTATTTCTCTCTGTTTTTCTCCCTCTCTCTCTCTGTTTTCCCCCCTCTCCTTCTGTCTCTCTCTCTCTCTGTCTCTCTCTGTCTCTCCCTCTGTCTCTCTCTCTCTCTCTCTCTCTCTCTCTCTGTCTCTCTCTCTCTCTCTGTCACTCTCTCTCTTTCTCTCTGTCTTTCCCTCTCTCTCTCTCTCCCTGTCTCTCTCCGCATCTCTCTTTCTCTCTATCTCTCTATCTATCTCTGCATCTTTCTCTCACACTCTCTCTCTCTCTCTGCCTGAGGAAGAGTCTCGACCGCAAAACGTCACACATTCCTTCTCTTCAGAGATGCTGCCTGACCCGCTGTGTTACTCCACCATTTTGCGTCTAACGTTAGACGGATGAGAGGGAATCTTATTGTACAGAGCCCTAGTGAGACCACACCTGGAGTATTGTGTGCAGTTTTAGTCTTCAAATTTGAGAAAGGACATTCTTGCTATTGAGGGAGCCCAGCGTAGGTTCAGTGGGTTAATTCCAGGGATGGCGGGACTGTCATATGCAGAGAGAATGGATAAGCTGGGCTTGTATACTCTGGAATTTATGATGAGAGAGGATCTTATTGAAACATATAAGATTATTAAGGGTTTGGCCATGCTAGAGGCAGGTTTCCGATTTTGGCGGATTCCTGAACCAGGGGCCACAGTTTAAGAATGAGGGGTAACCCACTTAGAATGTAGTTGAGGAAACACATTTTCCCATAGAGTTGTGAATATGTGGCCATTTAGGATTGAGATGAGGAGAGGCCTTTTCTCTGCCACAGAATGCAGTGGAGGCTAATTCACTGGATGCTTTCAAGAGGGAGTTCGACAGACCTCTTAAAGATAGTGGATACAGGGGATATGGGGAGAAGGCAAGTACGGGGAACTGATTGTGGATGATCAGCCATAACCACATTGAAGGGCGATGTTGGCTCGAAGGGCCGAATGGCCTACTGTCTGTTGTCTTTCTTGTACATTTCCCCCCTACACAATATACACGTGTTATCTCTCTCCCTCTCTTCAGAATCTCACAGATTAAGGGGTAATTTTGAACAAATCGCTCGGGTCACAGAGACAGCAAGGAACGTGGTCGATAAGATGCAGGGCGGCCTTATAAGGACGTCATTTATATTTACAACAGGTTCAGCTGTTAGCAATTCATTCGGAGAAACCCGAGTCACAGCAAAGATGGTCAAATAGTTTTTGCTTTACAGCAGACCAGAAATCACAGAGAGTTGTGGACGCAGCCCAGACCATCACGGTTAAGTTTAGTTGACTTTATTGGCCCGTGTACCGAGGTACAGCGAAAAGATTTATTGTTCCCTCCAGTCAACGGGGAGACTATACGTGATGACAATCGAGCCGTCCACAGTGTACAGATACAAGATAAAGCCAATAACGTGTAATGCAAACAGACACTAAAGTCTCTCTCTCTCTCTCTTTCTTCTTTTTTTCCAAGACTTTATTCAACACATCAAATAATACAACAGATCAAGTCATACACAAAACGAACTTACATTATATCAAGTGTAATTATAGTACAACGTTACAATCATTATTCACAATACTCTAAACCCCACGCGGTGACCAGCGCCCACGGAATACCTCCAAAGTCCCCGTGAGCACCGCATGTTCCCTCTCCAGGGACACACGTGCACGGACGTAGGCCCGAAAGAGGGGCAAGCAGCCGACTCTTGCCTTACCATCCATCGCCTGCTGCCTGGATCCGCGTATGGCCATCTTGGCCAGGCCCAGGAGTAGACCGACAGGTAGGTCCCACCCTCCCACTTGGCTCTCCCCACACCCTGCCTTGTGTCCAAACACAAGAATTGTAGGACTAAAATGTAACCAGAACTTTAGGAACAACCCCTTCAGATATTGATACAGGGGCAGTAGCCTCTCACACTCCATATAAATGTGGAACACGGTCTCTTCCTCGCCACAAAAAATACAGGCAGCGGACGAGTCCGTGAACCGACTCAAAAGTTTGTTACACGCCACCGCTCTGTGCAGCACTCTCCACCCCAGGTCCCCCACGTAAAGGGGGCCAACTCCCTTGTAGAGGGACCCCCACTGGGGACCTTCCCCGCCTTCAGGTGGTAACACCGTCCGCCATGGTGTGTCGGTACGGGAGACGAAGGCAAGGAGGTGCAGAATGTGCAGGAACATTCTATACAGTGAGCGTCTCTTCCCGTCACGAAACGGCACGCTGGTCATCTCCGAAAGGCGGCTCAGGTTGTGTGGAACCGGTGCCCGAGATATATCTCGGAACCGAGGCCCAATGAGCAGATCTGACGGAGCGGGTAAGGGCGCATTTAAACCCACTCTAGCCGCACGCCTCTCCTCGACACCCGCCATGATTTGTTGAGGACCGGCCACTCCCGCAGCCGCAACATCCCCCTCCCCTCGTGGAGCAACACGCTGGCTGAAAACAACCAGATTCCTCACTCTTAACACATCCCGGTAGAAAACAGGCAAGCCCCTTAGGGCGAGTCGACTGATGCCCGCCACCGGGAGCCGCGAGACCCCTCTTAGACAACGACCCCGTCGGAAAAAATACGTGGCCAAAACGTGCCATCTGGGGGGGGGGGGGGGGGGATCTCTATATACATATACCTCCTCAGAGTACTGAGGCGGAGAGCCGCCACCTGGGTACGCACGCATACCAAGGACTGGCTGCCCTCCTCTAACGGGAGACTCAGGACCGCTGCGGAAACCCAGTGCTTCCTATTTCCCCAAAAGAAGTCCACCAGCTTCTTCTGTAAAGCATTTACAAAAATGGAAGGCGGGACAAGAGTAGCCAGCCGGTACCAGAACATGGAGGCCACCAGCTGGTTTATGACCAACACCCTCCCCTGAAAAGAAATAACTCCAAGCAGGCCTGACCAGCGCCCCAGCCTGGCAACCACTTTCGTCTCCAACTCCTGCCAATTTGCCGACCAAGCACCTCAGTGGGACTCAGGTACACCCCCAGATAGAGGAGGTGCGTGGTGCTCCACGCAAACATTGCCATCTCCTCTGGCAGGGAGTCCACCTGCCACTGACCCACTAAAAGTCCACAGCACTTGCTCCAATTAATCCTGGCAGAAGATGCATCCGAGAAAATCTTCTGGCAATCACGCATCCTCCGCAGGTCAACAGGATCGGTGAACATAAGGAGTACATCATCGGCATAGGCCGAAAGAACCAACTCCACCCCTGGGCCCGGTAGGGCCAGGCCTGTCAACCTCCTCCGAAGAAGACACAGGAATGGCTCCACACAGACCGAGTACAACTGTCCTGACATGGGGCACCCCTGACGGACCCCCCTCCCAAAATGAAAGGGAACCAACAACGCACCATTAACCTTCACAAGGCACTCCGCTGCAGCATACAAGAGGCGGACCCAGGCCACAAAATGCGGTCCAAATCCAAACGCTTGCAACATTCCGAACAGGTATTCATGCTCTACCCTATCAAAAGCCTTCTCCTGATCAAGAGACAGAAACGCAGCTGACTGACCAGTTCCCTGTGCTAGATGAATCAGGTCCCTAACCAGGTGGATGTTATCCTGAATGGACCGACCAGGGACTGTGTAGGACTGGTCATGGTGAATCAGCTGAGACAGCACAGAGCCCATGCGATTTGCCATCGCCCGTACAAAAACTTTATACTCTGTGCATAGGAGAGAGACCGGGCGCCAGTTTTTCAGCAGGCGCAGTTCCCCCTTCTTGGGCTGCAGGACAACCACTGCTCGACGCCACGAGAGGGGCATCTCCCCTGTCGCCAGGCTCTCCCCCAGAACCAACATGTAATCACCCCCCAGGATACCCCAGAAGGCTCTTACAAACTCTACCGTCAGCCCATCCAGCCCGGGGGACTTACCCCTCCTGTGCTGATGCAATGCACGAGTCAACTCCTCCAAAGATAAAGGGCCATCAAGAAGATCGGCCACCTCCCTATCTATAACCGGTAGACTCTCCCACAGGTCCTGCTGAGCTTCCCCGCTGACTCCACCTGCGGAGAACAGGGAACCATAAAAGGACCTGACCAAGGCACTAATCCTCTCTGGATCTGTGACAGAGGAGCCATCATCTGCAAGCAGCTCCACGAGCTGCTTGCGGGCTCCCCGCCCTTTCTCCAGAGAGAAAAAGAAAGGCGAAGCTCGATCCAGATCGTGCAGCATCTGGACCCGCGCCCTCACGTAAGCGCCTCGGGACCGCTCAAGTTGCAGGTTCCTCAAGGCTTCCTTCTTCTCATGAAACACACCCCATTCGCAAGAGTCTCCTCCAACCTGACCCAAGCAACCTGCGTCCATCAGCTCCCTCTCAAGCTTCTCAACCGCTGTCCCGCCGCCCGGTCGACCCCCACGTGTATTCCTTACAATAAATACGGATGTGAGCTTTCCCCACATCCCACCACTGCCTTAGGGAAGAGAAGCACCTCTGCCTCTCTCTCCACCTCGCCCAAAACCGAGTGAATGACTCCCGGAAACACCGATCCTCCAGCAGCCGGTTATTAAAGTGCCAGTACGCAGACCCAGCCCGAACGCGTGCTGGATTAAAATCCACACGCACCAGACAGTGGTCAGAGCATGGCACCAGCTGCATTGAGGCCGCTGAGACACGGGAAACAAACGCTCGGGAGATATATATTCGATCAATGCGGGAACCACCGCCCTCAGACCTCCGCGAAAAAGCAGTGGGGTCTGGGTTGAGGTCCCGCCACGCATCAACCAACTCAAAATAATCAATCAACCCTCTCAGCTTCTTCGCTACAGCAGGAGCACACTGAGTACCAGAACAATCTCGCACCTCAAGTGTGCAGTTAAAGTCCCCCCCCCAAGGAAGACACACTCTCCCCGATCAATAGTGCTCAACAGAGCATTCATTTCCTGAAGTAGGCCGGCCTGCATCGTGCCAGACAGGGGGCATACACGTTAATGAAATGCAACGGCATGCCGTCCAGGCTCACGGCCAGATGGAGCAAATGTCCTGGCACAACTTCTTGCACTTTTATAATATTGGGCAGGAAATTCTGAGCCAACAGAATGACCACCCCACTCGAATTTGAGCTAAGATGACTCATATAGACCTCACCTTCCCACTCCAACCTCCAGGTGGGTTCATCACTTCCAACAGTATGCGTCTCCTGCAGAAAACACACTGCAAATTTCCCCTCCCTAAGGACCGATAAAAGCTGGAATCTGCGAAAACACGCTCTACTCCCGTTTAAGTTTAGGGTAGCTAACGTGAATGCACTGGTACATTAATTAAATTGAAAACCTCACACTTCTCCTCCTGGCCTCTGTAGCCCTCTCTCTTTTTAGGAACTCCAAAATGTCCCTAAACTGCCATCCATATCAACGGGACTGAGGTGGAGCGCGTCTCCAGCTATAAATTCCTCGGAGTGCATATCTCGGAGGACTTGTCCTGGTCCCTCAACACCTCCAAGCTGATCATAAAGGCACAGCAGCGCCTTTACTTCCTTAGGAGGCTCAAGAAAGCCCAACTGTCCCCCCAGATCCTGACCAACTTCTACCGCTGTACCATAGAGAGTATCCTGACCACCTGCTTCACGGTATGGTACAGCAGCTGCACTGCTGCGGACAGGAAAGCACTACAACGGGTGGTGAAAACCGCGCAGCACATCATCGGTGCCCCGCTCCCTGCCATGGATGCCCTCCACCGAAAACGGTGTCTGAGACGGGCTGGGAAGATCATCAAAGACCCCTCACACCCCAAACATGGACTGTTTGCCCTCCTCCCATCAGGGAGGCGGTACAGGAGCCTCAGGTCACGTACCAGCAGGATGAGGAAAAGCTTCTATAACAACACAATCACACTGCTGAACTCGGAGTCCCGACGATAGACTTCTCTGGTCCCTCCGTCCCCCTTTGTTTAATCATTCTGTATTTCCTGATTATTCTGTATCTTCTCTCTTTCTATTTTTTTCTTGTCTTTTCTCTTTATGTACAACTACTACGGATTGACGCAAAACTGCATTTCGTTGTACTGATACTTGTATTTGTGCGATGACATTAAAGTTGAATTGAATTGAATTGAATTGAATTGAAACTGGCGCTGCTCAGAGCCTTCTTCAATATCATCTCAACCTTTCCCCTCTCGAGCTCAGAAGAGACACTAGCCCCCCTGCCAAGAAGGGCATTCATAGCCTTTGTAATTGTTCCCCTGGACATCTGGGGCCCAGTTTGAACCGAGATACCAAAACTGTCCCAGTCCAAGTCAACATGAGGCTCATGTTCAGATGGCCTCGCTCCGCTGCTGATGTCACTACTGCGTAGCTCCTCGCCTTCTGCCGCGCCCCCGCCATCGCCATCCGGGCAGAGGCACAAACCAGCTCCCGGCACTCCAGCAGCTCAGCAAATTAATTCCCAGGGACAGTCACAGTCCAAAGCAATCCTCAAAAAGCAAAGTCCTCCAGCTGAAAAGGAAAGTTCCAAAACTCGTCCACGCCAAAAAGCCAGCTCGCCCTGTCTTGCCTAAAGCCAAAGCCCCTTGTTCACATTAAGCCAGGCAGCCGCACTGTGCAAAATGACTTTAGGGCAGAGAATCAGTGCCAAAACACAGCAAAGGCACCGAAAAACTTCAAACCCTCGATATCCAGGCACTCTTGGCAGTCCGCCAATGACAGCCGCACCCTGCTCCCACGACAATGTAGAAAATTCGCAGGGGATTTTCACGCTAAATGGGGGAGTTTTTAAAGCATTGGAAAGTTTCAGCAGTCCAACAATAAGTCAGATTATGAAGCCCCTCTGCCATTGTTCCTTTCCCAGCGACAGAATCCTTCAAAGGCTGCTTAAAACTTCTCAGTCACTGGAGCTGAGAAAGACACACTCTCTCTCTCTCTCTCTCTCTCTCTCTCTCTCTCTCTCTCTCTCTCTCTCTCTCTCTCTCTCTCTCTCTCTCTCTCTCTCTCTCTCTCTCTCTCTCTCTCTCTCTCTCTCTCTCTCTCTCTCTCTCTCTCTCTCTCTCTCTCTCTCCCTCTCTCTATATCCCCCCTCTCTCTATATATATCCCATTCTCTCAATCGCCCCCCTATCCCCCCCCCTCTACCCCCTCTCTCTCTCCTGTTTATTCCCCTCTCCCTGGTTTTTCTGCTAAGCCAAGTCTCATATTTTCAAGATGTAGCGTCTCAGACATGTTGGTAATCCACATTTTAAGTGTAGGGGCAGATGTGTTTTTCCAGAATTTAAGTATTAGTTTTTCCGCCGTAAGCATGCCATAATTGAGGAAACGTCTTTGAAATATTGATAGCTCAGTTCAGGCTTCAGATGTTCCGAAAATAATCAATTCCGTGTCGAGGTCCAGTTTTGTTTTTAATGTTTTTCAGAAAATTTCAAAAATTCCTTTCCAAAAGTCATGTAGTTTTATGCAAGAGGCAAATGCGTGTGTTATTGATACTTCCAGAAGGAGACATTTGTGACAAATAGGAGATACATTTGGGAAGATCTTATTCAGTTTAATCTTTGAATAGTAGAATCTGTACAGTGTTTTAAATTGAATTAAAGTATGTCTAACATTAATCGAATAGTTGTATATATATAAAGATTTTCTTCCCAATTTTTAGGCCTAGTTCTTCTTCCCAGTTTTTTTCTAATTGCTTCTGACGATGGGATTTCTATATTTAGAAGGTGTAGTGGCCATTTGGCCTGTTTTGCATGTCATTGTGGATGGCATGTGCCTTTAAATTTTAGACTGCCCGTTACAAGGAGGGTTGGAATTTATGACATGTCTTTGGGCGTGTTTACAGTTTAACAGCTTGTGCAGGAGTTAAGTTTTTAGATTCGTTTTGGAGTGACGAGGGAGAAGGTTAATCCTTTGACCATGTCATTACATGTCATTGTTACGGAGACACGAGGAGCTTTCTAATATCTGAAGTAATGAGCTGGAGTTCGAAGAAGATTGCCGGAACAAGTCGGAAAAACCTTGGATGCATCTTACTGTTTTATATCTACAATAAAGAAAATATTCGTCTAAAGACTGTGTGTTGAAGCTTTAAAGAAACATAGAAATTAGGTGCAGGAGTAGGCCATTCGGCCCTTCGAGCCTGCACCGCCATTCAATATGATCATGGCTGATCATCCAACTCAGTATCCCGTACCTGCCTTCTCTCCATACCCCTGATCCCCTTAGCCACAAGGGCCACATCTAACTCCCTCTTAAATATAGCCAATGAACTGGCCTCAATTACCCTCTGTGGCAGAGAGTTCCAGAGATTCACCACTCTCTGTGTGAAAAAAGTTATTCTCATCTAGGTTTTAAAGGATTTCCCCCTTATCCTTAAGCTGTGACCCCTTGTCCTGGACTTCCCCAACATCGGGAACAATCTTCCTGCATCTAGCCTGTCCAACCCCTTAATCCCAATGATGCAGTAGAACCTCCCTGCTCCTATACTCAAATGCTTTTGCAATGAAAGCTAACATACCATTCGCTTTCTTTACTGCCTGCTGCACCTGCATGCCTACCTTCAATGACTGGTGTACCATGACACCCAGGTCTCGCTGCATCTCCCCCTTTCCCAATCGGCCACCATTTAGATAATAGTCTGCTTTCCCGTTTTTGCCACCAAAATGGATAACCTCACATTTATCCACATTATACTGCATCTGCCAAACATTTGCCCACTCACCCAGCCTATCCAAGTCACCTTGCAGTCTCCTAGCATCCTCCTCACAGCAAACACTGCCCCCCAGCTTAGTGTCATCCGCAAACTTGGAGATATTGCCTTCAATTCCCTCATCCAGATCATTAATATATATTGTAAATAGCTGGGGTCCCAGTACCGAGCCTTGGGGTACCCCACTAGTCACTGTCTGCCATTGTGAAAAGGACCCGTTTACTCCTACTCTTTGCTTCCTGTTTGCCAGCCAGTTCTCTATCCACATCAACACTGAACCCCCAATGCCCTGTGCTTTAAGTTTGTATGCTAATCTCTTATGTGGGACCTTGTCGAAAGCCTTCTGGAAGTCCAGATACACCACATCCACTGGATACACCACATCCACTCCCCTATCCACGCTACTAGTTACATCCTCGAAAAATTCTATAAGATTCGTTAGACATGATTTACCTTTCGCCAATCTTCAGGAACTACTCCAGAATCTAAAGAGTTTTGAAAGATTATTACTAATGCATCCACTATTTCTGGAGCTACTTCCTTAAGTACACTGGGATGCAGCCTATCTGGCCCTGGGGATTTATCGGCCTTTAATCCATTCAATTTACCCAACACCACTTCCCGGCTAACCTGGATTTCACTCAATTCCTCCAACTCCTTTGACCCGCGGTCCCCTGCTATTTCCGGCAAATTATTTATGTCTTCCTTAGTGAAGACGAACCAAAGTAGTTACTCAATTGGTCCGCCATTTCCTTGTTCCCCATGATCAACTCACCTGTTTCTGACTGCAAGGGACCAACATTTGTTTTAACTAATCTCTTTCCTTTCACATATCTATAAAAACTTTTGCAGTCAGTTTTTATGTTCCCTGCCAGTTTGGGAGGGATGGAGAAGGAGGGATGGAGAAGCTCTGAAGGTCTCTGAGGCAGCTTGCATGTGTACCGAAGATATTCCCCTTATCCATTGTCATCCAGTTAGTGGATAGGATGCTAATTACCTGAAAGATTTGCAAAATCTGCTGCTACATTAAGTCGAAGGATGCCTCCGGCAGGGGGGTTACATACCAGTCCCAGGGAGTGGGACTGAAGATAATAGAAGCGAACCTCCGGCGGGGATAAATACCAGTCCCTAAGATAGGGACAGATGATCGAAGATAAGAAGGCTAAGACCTCGGAGAGGCATAGCCAGAGAGGACGACCAGGTTAAGACCTCGGAGAGGTTCAGCCAGAGAGGACGACCAGGTTAAGACCTCGGAGAGGCATAGCCAAATAAGATTTGTTCCAGTCGTGGAACTGAAGATACGATCTCGGCCAGGAAAAGCCTTGAGGTCTATCAACAGCATCGGAACGTATCTGAAGAAGTATCACTGGATTTTTGAGTACGAATCGATTATTACTCTTTGAAATAGAATCACGGCTTTTATTAACAGACTTCTGTAACAGAACTCTGAAGCTGTTTTCTCCAGCGTGTCTGGGGAAAGCAGATCGACCTTGGATTGTTTGAAATAACTCCTGATAGTGCATTCCATTGAATTAGAGCAACATTTTGCACCTGGTGTTAGAGAGATGTTCTCTATATTATCAGTATGTTTTAGTTTTGGAAGAAATTGTTGATAAAAACAAAGTCACTGAGAAGCAGAGAATTTTTCGACTAATTTAAAGTCTTGGCAATCTACCAAGACCTCTTTTACATCATGAATTTAGAAAATGAAGGCAGAGGTATGCCAGAAGAACCACGTGGTGGTGAAGAAAGACCCAGACAACTTGAAGAAACAGATATTTCACATGCTGCCTGTTTGAGGGAAACCGAGAAAGAGAGAAATGAATTGTGGTTGCAGGTGACCAGATTAATTGATACACAGAAAAAACGAATGGAATCAGAACAGAACGTGATCAAGGTGAAATCTAATATGAGCCAACTATGGAACCTCTACCAGGAGGTTGGCAAGAAACAGAATGTACTGCTGTGATCAGTGCTGTCTTGGGAAGAAGGCAGAAGACATACCCAGTGCGATGAATCCACGAAGAAGATATTCAATGGTTTCAAGAAAAAGGCAGAGAAGTGGTTATCTGAAATTATGTCACAAGTGACGAGCTTAGTAGCTGGAAGTGCGAAGCAACAAGGTGCCAGAATGGAAGATGAATTTAGACGACGAGATAGCTTGGTGCTTGAAGGAGCACATGGCGGAGAAAGACCAGCCAGACAATTTAAACCCACTGAGAAAGGTCGAATTCATGTTCTCAAGGAAACTGAATTGGATAGGAACAAGTTGTGGAAGAGGATTAGAACGCTATTTGAAATGTGAAGATACTCATGGAATCAGAAGCTAACCAGGACAAGGTGGAGGATAAATTACGCCTGATACGTAGACTTAGCCAGAAGCTGAAAGAGAAGCACGACACACTGCTGGAAGCAGAACGTTCTCAAGAGGAACGTGAAAGACATTATGTGGGATTCAGAAAATACGGAGTATTATGATGAATCCATGGATGTTGTAGAAGGATGATTAGCACAAGTTGACAAAAGTAAATGTAGCAGAAAAGAAGATACTAAGCATGAAGAAGAAGAAGAAGAAGAAGGTGATGATATAGCAACGAGAGATAGTATCTCACATGTATCCTCACGAAGATCAGGCCGTAGATCTGGTTGCTCAGCCAGTTCCGTTTCGAGTGTGTCTGCTCGTTTGGGAGCAAAGGCTGAGTTAGCAGCACTCTCAATAGAAGCGGATGCCATGAAGAAAAAACATGAGATGGCCCGAGAGCAAGAAGAGATGATGCAACAGATGGCCCGAGAGCAAGAAGAGTTGATGCAACAGAATGCCCGACAGCAAGAAGAGATGATGCAACAGAAGTCCCGACAACAAGAAGAGATGATGCAACAGATGGCCCGACGGCAAGAAGAGATGGCGCGATGTCAGGAACAACTGGAATTAGATACAAAGATGGCGGTGGTCAAAGCCAGGAAGGACATACCGGAAAGTCAAGGGTCTAGATGCAGCTCTAGATCGTCGAGGCCGATGAGCTCTGGACCAAGAAGAAAAACTGATCGAAATGAATTGGCAGTTGGGTCAATTCCGCAATCGAGGTCCACATGATTTCTAGGCTTTCATTACCTAGGGTGTTCATTATCACCGCTATTATTCGCTCTGGTAATTGAACCTTTAGCGGAAAAAATTAGAACACATCCTGACATCTATGGTTATAATACAAAACATTCAAATAACAAAATATCCTTATACGCAGACGATGTACTACTGTATATCACAAAACCCCAAATCAGTATACCAAACATATTAAACCTAATCGAGGATTTCGGATCTTTCTCAGGATACAGAATACACTGGAACAAAAGTGAAATTATGTCGATAAAACCGAAACCGAGAAAGAGGAGAGGAGGAGGAGGAGGAGGAGGAGGAGGAGGAGGAGGAGGAGGAGGAGGAGGAGGAGGAGGAGGAGGGAGGAGGAGGAGGAGGAGGAGGAGGAGGAGGAGGAGGAGGAGGAGGAGTTCCTCGACCTGCTGGTTCGGCAACGGAGAGACCTGTAGCGTCTCCCGGATGGTAGGAGGGTAAACAGTCCATCGTTGGGGTGAGAGCAGTCCTTGCCAATGCTGAGCGCCCTCCACGCAGACAACGCTTGCTTTGGACAGACTCAATGGAGGGGAGCGAGGAACCGGTGATGCGTTGGGCAATTTTCACCACCCTCTGCAATGCCTTCCGGTCGGAGACAGAGCAGTTGCCATACCATACTGTGATGCCGTTGGTAAGTAAGGCTGCTGTCGACGGTGCAGCGGTAGACGTACACCAGGATCTGAGGAGACAGATGGACCTTCTTCAGTCTCCTCAGGAACAAGAGACGCTGGTGAGCCTTCTTGATCAGAGTTGAGGTATTGTGGGTCCAAGAGAGGTCATCGGAGATGTTGGCTCCCAGGAACCTGAAGCTAGAAACACATTCCACCTCTGTCCCGTTAATGTGGATGGGGGTGTGCGTGCCGCCTCTGGACTTCCTGAAGTCTACAATGGGCTCCTTGGTCTTCTTGGAGTTAAGGGCCAGGTTGTTGTCAGCGCACCATGCTGCTACATGCTGGACCTCCTCCCTGTAGGCCAACTCATCGTTGTTGCTGATGAGGCCAATCACCATTGTATCATCTGCATACTTGATGATGGTGTTAGTACCATGTACAGGTGTGCAGTCATAGGTGAAGAGGGAGTAGAGGAGGGGGCTCAGCACACAGCCCTGTGGAACGCCGGTGTTCAGGGTGAGGGTTGAAGAGGTGTGCTTGTCTAACCTAACAGACTGGGGTCAGTTGGTTAGAAAGTCCAGTATCCAGTTGCAGAGGGAGGGGTCGATGCCCAGGTTACCGAGTTTGGTGATCAGTTTGATGGTATAATGGTGTTGAATGCTGAGCTGTAATCGATGAACAGCATTCTTACGTAAGTGTCTCTGTTGTCGAGGTGGGAGAGGGCGGAGTGAAGTGCTGTGTGGTGTGCCAGGACCAGCCTCTCGAAGCACTTGGTGATGATGGGGGTAAATGCAACTGGGCGGAAGTCGTTGTATTCATCTCATGATGTTCTACATCACCATAAGACCTCTCCTCGCCCTCTAGGTTGCTAGGTTGCTTTGAAAACGCAAAAGATTTGCTTTGAAAATGCAAAAGATTTGAAAAAGCAAATGGTGGTTTGCTTTAAAATTTCAAAAGATATGCTTTGAAAATGGAAAAGGATTGCTTTGAAAATTCAAATGCTGGGTTGCCTTGAAAGCGCAAATGGTAGTTTGCTTCGAAAATGCAAATGGTGGTTAGCTTTGAAAATGCAAAAGGTGTTTAGCTTTGAATTTGCAAAAGGTGGTTAGCTTTGAAAAGCAAAAAGTGGTTTGGTTTGAAAATGCAAAAGGTGGTTTGCTTTGAAAATGGAAAAGGTGGCTTGCTGTGAAAATGCAAAATGTGGTTTGATTTGAAAATGCAAAATGTGGTTTCCTTTGAAAATGCAAATGGCGGTTCGCTTTGATAATGCAAAAGGTTTGCTTTGAAAATGCAAAGGTTTACTATGAAAATACAAATGGTGGTTTATTTGAAAATGTAAAAGGTGGTTTGATCTGAAAATTCAAACGATGGTTTGTTTTGAAAATGCAAAAGGTGGTTAGCTTTGAAAATGCAAAACGTGTTTAGCTTTGAAATTGCAAAAGGTGGTTTGCTTTGAAAAGCAAAATGTGGTTTGGTTTGAAAATGCAAAAGGTGGTTTACTGTGAAAATGCAAATGCTGGTTTGGTTTGAAAATGCAAAGGTGATTTGCTTTGAAAATTCAAATGATGGTTTGCTTTGAAAATGCAAAATGTTTGCTTTGAAAATGCAACTGCTGGGTTTCTTTGAAAATGCTAAAGATGGTTTGCTTTGAAAATGCAAATGCTGGTTTGGTTTCAAAATGAAAAAGGTGGTTTGCTTTGAAAATGCAAATGCTGGTTTGGTTTGAAAACGCAAAAGGTTTGATTTGAATTGTTACATAGATTATACTACTCGAAAAAAAGAACTGAAACAAATCTATCCTAATACCTGTCCCATCTGTGATAAATGCTTATCTGAGAATGCCACTATAACACATTCGCTTGTCTCCTGTATAAAACTTTACAAATTTTGGAATTACGTTTTTGACATTTTTACAAAACTATTTAATAGAAGACTCGAACCTAATACAGAAATCTTTGGATCAATGGAAGATGGGAATAAGCTAAATACGTGTCAACAATCTCTACTTAATTATGGTTTAATAACGGCAAAAAAACTCATACTTAAATTTTGGAAAAATGCGCCAACACCAACGCTCAAAATGTGGATTTCAAATATGTCGGTAACGGCATATCTGGAAGAAATGCGACTCCTTCTAGCAGGTAAGGTAGACCAATTCTTATTGATTTGGTCTCCTTCTATCGACTTCTTACAAACATATGGTGCAACACAATCACAGAAATAAAATGTTTTAGAATCAGGTGACGGGTGGCCCGGAACATAAAATAGGTATATTGCTTACAATCTCCTTTTCATTCCTTTTTTTTAATTTTCTCTATATCGTCTTTTTCTCTTTCTCTTTCTACTTCTTCTTTCTTCTTTCTTTCTTTCTTCTCTCGGCCCATCTTTCTATTTCTTGCACCACTTATGTCAATCTCCCCAGTTCAATTCTTTACTTCCTTATTTCTGTTTTATTATTAAATTAAAAAATAAGAAGTTGTATATGAAATGTAATATATCAACATGTATTAGGTACTGTGGTACCACATTATTGTACTTCTACCAAAAATAAATTAAAAAAAAAGAAAATGCAGGTTCGGGATACTGAGTTGGATGATCAGCCATGATCATATTGAATGGCGGTGCAGGCTCGAAGGGTCGAATGGCCTACTCCTGCACCTAATTTCTATGTTTCTATGTTTCTAAAATGCAAAAGGTGGTTTGCTTTGAAAATGCAAATGGTGGCTTGCTTGGAAAATGCTAAATGTGTTGGTTTGAAAATGCAAAAGGTGGTTTGTTTTGAAAATGCAAATGGTTGTTTGCTTTGAAAAAACCAATGGCGGTTTGCTTTGAAAATGCAAAGGTGGTTTGGTTTGCAAATGCAAAAGGTGCTTTGCTTCGAAAATGCAAAAGGTTTGCTTCGAAGATGCAAATACAGGTTTGCTTCGAAGATGAAAATACAGGTTTGCTTCGAAAATGCAAATGGCTGTTTGCTTTGAAAATGCAAAAGATGGTTTGCTTTGAAAATGGAAAAAGGGGTTTTCGTTGAAAATACAAATGGTGGTTTGCATTGAAAATGGAAATGGTGGTTTGCTTTGAAAATGCAAAAAATGTTTTGGTTTGAAAATGCAAAAGGTGTTTTGCTTTGAAAATGCAAATGTTTGTTTGCTTTGAAAATGCTAATGGCGGTTTGCTTTGAAAATGCAAAGGTGGTTTGGAAATGCAAAAGGTGCTTTGCTTCAAAAATGCAAAAGGTTTGCTTCGAAGATGCAAATACAGGTTTGCTTCGAAGATGCAAATGCAGGTTTGCTTCGAAAATGCAAATGGCGGTTTGCTCTGAAAATGCAAAAAATGGTTTGCTTTCAAAATGGAAAAAGAGTTTTCTTTGAAAATAAAAATGGTGGTTTGCATTGAAAATAGAAATGGTGGTTTGCTTTGAAAATGCAATTGCTGGTTTGCTTTGAAAATTCGAAAAGCGATAGCTTTTAAAATGCAAAAGGTGGTTTGCTTTGAAAATGCAAAAGATGGTTTGCTATGATAATGCAAATGACAGTTTGCTTCGCAAATGGAAAATGTGGTTTGCTTTGAAAATCCAAATGGTGGTTTACTTTAAATATGCAAAGGTTTGCTTTGAAAATGCAAAAGGGTTGCTTGAAAAATGCAAATGGTGGTTTGCTTTGTAAATGCAAAAGGTGGTTGCCAATGAAAATGCAAATTTTGATTAGAAATTCGAAACTGCAAAATGTCTTTAAAATGATGAGAGGGGTAGACAGAGTTGACGTGGATAATCTTTTCACACTGAGAGCAGGGAAGATTCAAACAAGAGGACATGACTTGAGAATTAAGGGACAGATGTTTAGGGGTAACATGAGGGGGAACTTCTTTACTCAGAGAGTGGTAGCTGTGTGGAATGAGCTTCCAGTGGAGGTGGTGGAGGCAGGTTCGATGTTATCATTTAAAACTAAATTGGATAGTTATATGAACGGGAAAGGAATGGACAGTTATGGTCTGAGTGCAGGTAGGTGGGACTAGGGGAAAATACGTGTTCGGCACGGACTAGATCGGCCGAGATGGCCTGTTTCTGTGCTGCAATTGTTATATGGTTATTATATGGTTATATGTTTTGCTTCGAATATGCAAAAACAGGTTTGCTTCGAAAATGCAAATGGCGGTTTGCTTTGAAAATGCAAAAGGTAGTTTGCTTTAAAAATGCAAAATGGCGTTTTCTTTGAAAATGCATGAGGTGGTTTGCTTTGAAAATGGAAAAGGTGGTTTGCTATGAAAATGCTAATGGTGGGTTGATTTGAAAATAGAAAATGTGGACTGCATTGAAAATGCAAAAGGTGGTTTGCTTTGAAAATCCAAATGGTGGTTTGCTTTGAGAATGCAAAAAGTTTGCATTGAAAATGAAAATGCCGTGTTGCTTCGAAAATGCAAAACGTGGTTTGCTTCGAAAATGCAAAAGGTTTGCTTCGAAGATGCAAATACAGGTTTGCTTCGAAAATGCAAATGTCGGTTTGCTTTGAAAATGCAAAAGACAGTTTGCATTACAAATGGAAAATGTGGTTTTCTTTGAAAATGCATCAGGTGGTTTGCTTTGAAAATGCAAAAGATGGTTTGCTACGAAAATGTAAATGGTGGTTTGGTTTGAAAATGCAAATGGTGATTTGTTTTGAAAATGCAAAAAGGTTCGCTTTTAAAATGCAAATAGGTGGTTAGCTTTTAAAATTCAATGCAAAAGATTTACTTTGAAAATGAAAATGCTGGTTTGCTTTGAAAACGTAAATGGTGGTTTGCTTTGAAAATGCAAAAGGTTTGCTTTGAAAATGTAAATGCTGGTTTGCTTTGAAAATGCCAATGGTGGTTTGCTTTGCAAATGTAAATGGTGGTTTGCTATGAAAATGCAAATGGTGGTTTGTTTTGAAAATGCAAAAAAGTTTGTTTTTAAAATGCAAATAGGTGGTTTGCTTTTGAAAATTCAAATGGTGGTTTGCTTTGAAAATGAAAAGGTGATTATCTTAGAAAATCCAAATGGAGGTTTGCGTTGAATATGCAAAAGGATTGCTTTGAAAATGCAAATGTTGGGTTGCTTTGAAAATGCAAATGTTGTGTTGCTTTGAAAATGCAAAAGGTGGTTTGCTTTGAAATTGCGAAATATGTTTTGGTTCGAAAATGCAAAAGGATTCCTTCGAAGATGCAAATACAGGTTGGCTTCGAAAATGCTAACGGCGGTTTGCTTTGAGCTTGCAAAATCTGGTTTTCTTTGAAAATGCATAAGGTGGTTTGCTTTGAAAATGCATAACCATATAACCATATAACTATATAACAATTAAGGTGGTTTGCTTTGGAAATACAAATGGTGATTTGCTTTGAAAATCCAAATGGTGATTTGCTTTGAAAATGGAAAAAGGTTTGCATTGAAAACGCAAACAGTGGTTTGGTTTGAAAATGCAAATGGTGGTTTGCTTTGCAAATGCAAATGGTGGTTTGCTTTGAAAATGTAAAAAGATTTGCTTTGAAAATGCAAAAAGCTGGGTTGCTCTGAAGATGCAAATAGTGGTTTGCTTTGAAAATGGCAAAGGTGGTTTGCTTTGAAAATCCAAATGGTGATTTGTTTTGAAATGCAAAAGGTATGCTTAGAAAATGCAAAATGTTCGCTGTGAAAATGCAAATGCTGGGTTCCTTTGACAGCGCAAATGGTGGTTTGTTTTGAAATTTCAAATGGTGGTTTGCTTTGAAAATCAAAAGGTTTGATTTGAAAATGCAAGTGGTGATTTGCTTTGAAAATGCAAAAGGTGGTTTGATTCGAAAATGCAAAATGGGTTTAAAATGATGAGGGATAGACAGAGTTGATGTGGATAATCTTTTCCCACTGAGAGTAGGGAAGATTCAAACAAGAGGACATGAATTGAGAATTAAGGGACAGGCGTTTAGGGGTAACATGAGGGAAACTTCTTCACTCAGAGAGTGGTGGCTGTGTGGAATGATCTTCCAGTGAAGGTGGTGGAGGCAGGTTCGATGTTATCATTTAGAAATAAATTGGATAGTTATATGGACGGGAAAGGAATAGAGGGTTATGGTCTGAGTGCAGGTAGATGGGACTAGGGGAGAATACGTGTTCGGCACGGACTAGAAGGGCCGAGATGGCCTGTTTCTGTGCTGTAATTGTTATATGGTTATTATATGGTTATATGGTTTGCTTCGAATATGCAAATACAGGTTTGCTTCGAAAATGCAAATGGCGGTTTGCTTTGAAAATGCATAAGGTAGTTTGCTTTAAAAATGCAACATGGGGTTTTCTTTGAAAATGCACGAGGTGGTTTGCTTTGAAAATGCAAAAGGTGGTTTGCTATGAAAATGCTAATGGTGGGTTGATTTGAAAATAGAAAATGTGGATTGCATTGAAAATGCTAATGGCGATTTGCTTTGAAAATCCAAATGGTGGTTTGCTTTGAAAATGCAAAAGGTTTTCTTTGAAAATGAAAATGCTGTGTTGCTTCGAAAATGCAAAACCTGGTTTGCTTCGAAAATGCAAAAGGTTTGCTTCGAAGATGCAAATACAGGTTTGCTTTGAAAATGCAAATGTCGGTTTGCTTTGAAAATGCAAAAGAGAGTTTGCTTTACAAATGGAAAATATGGTTTTCTTTGAAAATGCATCAGGTGGTTTGCTTTGAAAATGCAAAAGGCGGTTTGCTACGAAAATGTAAATGGTGGTTTGGTTTGAAAATATAAATGGTGGATTGCATTGAAAATGCAAAAGGTGGTTTGCTTTGAAAATCCAAATGCTGGTTTGGTTTGAAAATGCAAATGGTGATTTGTTTTGAAAATGCAAAAAGGTTTGCTTTTAAAATGCAAATAGGTGGTTTGCTTTTAAAATTCAATGAAAAAGGTTTGCTTTGAAAATGAAAATGCTGGTTTGCTTTGAAAACACAAATAGTGGTTTGCTTTGAAAATGCAAATAGTGTTATGCTTTGAAAATTCAAATGGTGGTTTGCTTTGAAAATGCATAAGGTTTGCTTTGAAAATGCAAACGGTCTGCTTTGAAAATGCAAATGCTGGTTTAATTTGCAAATGCAAATGGTGGTTGGCTTTGAAAATGCAAAAGGTGGTTTGCTATGAAAATGCAAATGGTGGTTTGTTTTGAAAATGCAAAGCGTGGATTGATTTGAAAATGCAAAAGGTGGTTTGCTTCGAAAATGCAAAATGTTTGCTTCGAAAATGCAAATGGCTGTTTGCTTTGAAAATGCAAAAGGTTGTTTGCTTTGAAAATGGTAAAAGGGGTTTTCTTTGGAAACACGTGGTTTGCATTGAAAATGGAAATGGTGGTTTGCTTTAAAATGCAAATGTTCGTTTGCTTTGAAAATGCGAAAAGGGATTGCTATTAATATGCAAAAGGTGCTTTGCTTTGAAAATGCAAAAGGAGGTTTGCTTTGAAAATGCAAATGGTGGTTTGCTTTGAAAATGCAAAAGGTTTGGCCATTTGGAAAAATGGGCTGAAGGATGGCAGATGGCGTTTAATGCTGATAAATGTCAGGTGCTACACCTGGGCAGCACAAATCAAAATGGGACGTAGATGGTAAATGGTAGGGAATTGAAGAATACAGTTGAACAGAGGGATCTGGGAATAACCGTGCATAGTTCCTTGAAGGTGGAATCTCATATAGATAGGGTGGTAAAGAAAGCTTTTGGCACGCTAGCCTTTATAAATCAGAGCATTGAGTATAGAAGCTGGGATGTAATGTTAAAATTGTACAAGGCATTGGTGAGACCAAATCTGAAGTATGGTGTACAATTTTGGTCGCCCAATTATAGGAAGGATGTCAACAAAATAGAGAGAGTACAGAGGAGATTTACTAGAATGTTGCCTGGGTTTCAGCAACAAAGTTACAGAGATAGGTTGAATAAGTTAGGTCTTTATTCTCTGGAGCGCAGAAGGTTAAGGGGGGACTTGATAGAGGTCTTTAAAATGATGAGAGGGATAGACAGAGTTGATGTGGACAAGCTTTTCCCTTTGAGAATAGGGAAGATTCAAGAGGACATGACTTCAGAATTAAGGGATAGAAGTTTAGGGGTAACATGAGGGGGAACTTCTTTACTCAGAGAGTGGTAGCGGTGTGGAACGAGCTTCCAGTGGAAGTAGTGGAGGCAGGTTCGTTGGTATCATTTAAAAATAAATTGTATAGGCATATGGATGAGAAGGGAATGGAGGATTTTGGCATGAGTGCAGGCAGGTGGGACTAAGGGAAAAAAAGTTGTGTCGGCACGGACTTGTAGGGCCGAGATGGCCTGTTTCCGTGCTGTAATTGTTATATGGTTATTGTTATATGGTTATAAATGCTGGGTTGCTTTGAAAATGTAAAAGGTGGTTTGCTTTGAAAATGTGAAATATGTTTTGGTTCGAAAATGCGAAAGGATTGCTTCGAAGATGCAAATACAGGTTTGCTTCGAAAATGCTAACGGTGGTTTGCTTTGAACATGCAAAATCAGGTTTTCTTTGAAAATGCACAAGGTGGTTTGCTTTGAAAATGCAAATGGTGGTTTGGTTTGGAAATACAAATGGAGATTTGCTTTGAAAATCCAAATGGTGATTTGTTTTGAAATGCAATAGATATGCTTAGGAAATGCAAAATGTTTGCTGTGAAAATGCAAATGCTGGGTTCCTTTGAAAGCGCAAATGGTGGTTTGTTTTGAAATTTCAAATGGTGGTTTGCTTTGAAAATCAAAAGGTTTGATTTGAAAATGCAAAGGTGGTTTGCTTTAAAAATGCAAATGGTGATTTTCTTTGAAAATGCAAATTGTGGTTTACTTTCAAAATTCAAACTGTTTGCTTTGAAAATGCAAAAGGTTTTCTTTGAAAATGCAAATGCTGGATTGCTTTGAAAATGCAAAGGTGATTTGCTTTAAAAATGCAAAAGGTTGTTTTCTTTGAAAATGCAAATGGTTGGCTTTGAAAATGCAAAATGTGTCACTCCATCAGTACTATTTTACATTCATTCCAGCAGTGCTGCCCCACAGTGTCACTTTCATCAGTCCTACCCAAAGAATGTCAGCCCATCTGTACTACCCCACAGTGTGCCAGTGCATCATTACAAGCCACAATTTGTCATCATCAGTACTACCCCATATTTTTTCACTTCATGTATACAACCCACAGTGTGTTCCACCATCAGTACCACCACAGTGTGTCACTCCATCAGCACCACCATAGTGTATCACTCCATCAGCACCACCATAGTGTATCACTCCATCAGTACCACCACAGTGTGTCACTCCATCAGCACCACCATAGTGTATCACTCCATCAGTACCACCACAGTCTGTCACTCCATCAGTACCACCAGAGTCTTTGACTGCGTCAGTTCTGCCCCCTTTTTATCCTTCCATCAGCACTGTGTGTCACTCCATCAGTCGACCGAAAAAGGGAAGCCCTGAGAGGGGGAATAGAGAGCGTAGGTGAGTTAGTAATAGTTCAGAGAGAATGACAGCAGTAAGGATGGAGGGAGAGAGAAAAGGAGAGGTGCTGCATAATTCTCTGTTTTATTTAGGTTTAGGACAATTGTGAGGCGGCAATGTTTCTGTTCTCTGAGTGTCATGAGTCTTTGGGTCGTTCCTCCTCAGAGGCGATGAAGGCAGAGAATGTGATTGTCCAATGGTATAGTCAGATATATTCCAGGCAAGCAGGGAGTGAATGGTTCCCGGTATCAGCGGGAGGGTGGGGTTGAGGTCACTGTCAGTGAATCCGCGATCATATTGAGTGGAGAAGCAGATTTTGGAGGGGGGGGGGGGGGGGGAGACATTTTAGATTAAGAGGTGATCTGTTGAACTAATTCCTCAACCTGTGGACAAAGGTCGCCCAGTCCAGTCCACCTTCAAACTGAAGCCCTGAGAGGGCTTGGAAATAGACATTGCCTTGCTGAATGAAACGGATTGAAGGAAATCGGACAAACAACATGAGTTGGAGAGTTGGATCTGATGGAGTTTGAAACAACATCCCCTTTGTTGGAACAATGCCGCCCCTCACAACTTCCATCCCTCAGTATCTATCGCCACAATTCAGTCTTTGGAGTTTGCCAATCAATTCCCTGATTAAATCACAACATGTCTCAGCAGGGATTTCATTCGGCTGATGTCATCTGTTTGCAAATCATTTCGAAATCTCTATTTTTAAACTATGTTGAAACTTCACTGCCCGCTGGAGACGAAAAATTGTATAAAATCTCCAGGAATGGTCGGACTAAGCATTTCATTCCGAGCCTTTACCGGTAGCTCACGGGGTCACGTCGCTGGGCAGAGAAAATGTGGGAAAAGCTGCTGGAATATTACGCCGTCCAGAAAATCTTGTACGTGTTCATTGCTGCCGTTGGAGTCCCCGGTAAGTGAGCAGAACAATTCAAGTTTAATAACTCCATCCGTGTGTTAACGTGATTCTCATCATGTTACAAGTTCCCCGCTGATGATCGTTGTACAAGAATATGTGAAGAATATCAATCCTCTCAGTGAAATATTTGTGAATTAACGCTGCTGTGATTTGTCTTATTTTCAGACAGCTGCAACTAACCCTCTTGTTCTCCCACTGCTGCCCGTCGGGAGCCACTAGAATGTTGAGAGGGGTTCACATTGTGAAGTTCAATGTGACAGTGTTATTGATCAGAGTGAAGAGCCGCTCCTGTGGACAGTGTGGCTCACAGTGGAGTCTGCCACTGTCAGATTCCACCCACAGCCTGTTGGTGAGAAATTGGATTCACCTCCTCGACCAGTGGCCGCGGATCTACCGTCGTGTGTGTTTGTGTGTTGTTACTGAACTGAACTGACCGTGGAATGAATCCATTAACGGAGCAACTCTGCTGCCGGATTCCATGTTGTCCCTGCCTTCCCCCTGGAAGCCTCCTCGTCCCCATCAGCTGTCGAGTTCCCAGAGCCCTGGTTAAACGCGGCCGGCCACTCACGATTAAGTCTGTGAAAGCGGACCAATCAGAGACTGTGAGCAGCAGCAGGGTTAACTATAGAAAGGACCATTGCGCCTATTGTAACGGGTGGCTGCTCGTTCCTTCTCCGCCCTTTACCCCGTCTGCCCGTCGCCTTATCTCTTCTCCCCTGACACGGCCAGGCAGGTCGAGCACAGTCGGAGCCAGCTCTGACATTGTTAAACTTGCAGGAGCCGCGCACTGACTCCAACACTCCTGATCTTAAGCTGAAAGTCTTTTTTATTTTTATTTTTTATTTTTATTTTATTTTTATTAGCAGTACAGTAAATCACATTAATACATCGCATATATCTTATTACATTATGTTGTACCACTTCATTTTTTTAGCTTTAAAAAAGATAGAAATAAAAGAAGTAAGGAAAGTAAACAAGAATCGTGAAGGTGCAGGAAAGTGTTGGGAGAAGAGAACCCCTTAGGGAAGGAATTAGAGAAGGAAGTAAAAAAAAGAAATAAGACCCTAGAAAGAGAAGTAAAAAAGAAGAAAGGAAAATCAATCGCTCTATTATAACACAAAACTCCGCAAAAAAGGATATACCAACCGTGTTTTTATTTTTAAAATATTTTATACCCCCCGTTACCAAGTCCTGGTAGCCTTTATGTTTTAACTTATTATTGCACCTTATGCTTATAATAGTTCCATAAATGCAGACCACGTCTGCTAGGAGGAGTCTCATCTCTTGCAAGTGTAGTGTTTCGAACATGTTTGAAATCCACATTTTGTTGTTGGTATGGAGCATTTTTCCAAAATTTAAGTATAAGCTTTTTTTCCCATTATTAGCCCATAATTAAGTAAGTTCTTTTGAAACAAATTTAATTCTGGGTTACCTTCCGATATTCCAAAAAGATCCATTCTACTTTGGGTAGTAGTTTTGTTTTAAATAATTTTGTAAAGATTTCAAATATTTCGTTCCAGAATTTTTGAATTTTTATACAGAAAACAAAAGAGTGCGCTATGTTAGCTTCTTGTGACTGACATTTATCACAAATGGGTGAGACATTGGGGAAAAGTTTATTTATTTTAATTTTTGAATAATATAGTCTATGTAATGTTTTATATTGAATTAGAGTATGTCGTACGTTGATCGAGCATTTATTCACATATAGTAAATGTTTATCCCAGCTCTCTTTTGAATTTTTTATAGCTAGTGCTTGTTCCCAGTCTCTTCTAATACCATCGGTTGTAGGTATTTCTATATTTAAAATAATGTTGTATAAGTATGATATTAGATTTGCTGATTCAGCCTTTGTCTTCATGGCTTCATCCAATAAGTCTGGGGGCATGTTATGATAGTCTTTTGTGTATTTTTTCAGATAGTCACGGATTTGAAGATATTTAAAATATTGATTATTTTTCAAATTATATTTCAGTTGTAATTGTTGAAATGATAAGAATGTTCCTAATTCATACAAGTCTCCGAGCGTTTTGATTCCCATTATTTCCCATTGTGTAAATGATTTATCTACAATTGAGGGTTTAAACAACGGGTTATTGACTATTGGCATTAAAAGAGATAGATTTCTTAATTTTAGTTTCTGTTTTATTTGTTTCCAAGTTATAATTGTGCTATGCATCATTGGATTTTTATTGTAATTTTTGTTATTCAGATTCATTGGTGAGAGGAGAGTCGCTCCTGTATTACACGGAGAGCAGTCCTCTCTCTCCATTACAATCCAGTCCACCTGCTGGGCAGAGTTGTCCAGCAGGTGAATCATATTTTTAATATTTACTGCCCAATTATAGTAAATAAAGTTAGGGAGCTCTAGACCACCCATCTCTTTTGGTTTACTACGGTGTGGTCTTTGTATTCTGTGGGATTTGTAATCCCATATAAAATTTGTAATGTCTAGTTTTTGAAAAACTATTTTGGAAGATATATTGGAATTGATTGAAATAAATATAGGATTTGTGGTAAAAAAAATATCATTTTTATAGCATTTATTCGACCTATTAAAGCCATCGGGAGCGTTTTCCAGAATTTGATTAGATTATTTAGTTTCTTAAGTAAGGGGCTATAATTGGCGTTAAACATAGCGTGATAATTTCTAGTGATTTCAATTCCTAAATATTTACATTTTTCTGTGGCTATTTTAAAGGGGGAATTTCAAGAGATGTGTTGAGTCTTTCGGTTTTATCGACATAATTTCACTTTTGTTCCAGTTTATGCTCTATCCTGAGAAAGATCCAAAGTCCTCAATTAGATTTAATATGTTTGATATACTGATTTGGGGGTTTGTGATATACAGTAATACATCGTCTGCGTATAAGGATATTTTGTTATTTTAATATTTTGTATTATTACCGTAAATATCCGGGTGTGTTCTAATGTGTTCAGCTATAGGTTCAATTACCAGAGCGAATAACAGCGGTGATAATGAACATCCTTGTCTTTTGCCCCTTGTTAATTGGAATTTCGTAGATAGTATATTATTAGTTAATATTCTAGCCGTGGGTTTGTTATATTATAATTTTATCCATGCGATGAAGTTCTCTCCCATTTGAAAATTTTGCAATACTTTAATGATATAATCACATTCTACTTGATCAAATGCTTTTTCTGCATCCAATGAAATGATAGATAACTCTTGTTCTTGAGGTTTGTGAGAGTGCATTATGTTAAGCAGACGTCTCAGGTTATTAAATGAATGTCTCTTAGGTAGTGAATCCCGTTTGATCCTCATTTATTAATGTACTTCCGGTGGCGCTGGTGTCAGCAACCTCCACCTACAGCCCGGTATCTTTTGTTTTTTTTGTTTATTTAGTTATGAAAAAGTGTGTTTTTTGTGTGTTTTTGGTGTTTTTATGTGGGGGAAGAGGGCACGGTGCGCGGGATACCGTCCTTCAGCCGCTTCCTGGTGAGGACGCGAATATTATGTGGGAAAAGCTGCTGGAATATTACGCCGTCCAGAAAATCGTGTACGTGATCATTGCTGTCGTTGGAGTCTCCGGTAAATGAGCAGAACAATTCAAGTTTAATAACTCCATACGTGTGTTAACTGGTGTTGACCTGATTCTCATCATCTTACGTTCCCATGATGCTTGTACAAGAATGTGTGAAGAATATCAATCCTCTCTTTGAAATATTTGTGAATTAACGCTGCTGTGATTTTTCTTAATTTCAGACAGCTGAAACTAAGCCTCTTTTTCTCCCACTGCTGCCTACCGGGAGCCACTAAAATGTTGTTGTTGCCTTCAGTGGGACCTTGCCCAGAGTTGTCCCAGTGCTCGGGACACACAGGCAGGCAGCTCTCCGGGACAGTGTGACTGGGAGAGAGGGGTTCACATTGTGAAGTTCACTGTGACTAAGTTATTGATCAGAGTGAACAGCCGTCCTGTGGACACTGTGGTGTCTGTCTGTCGCCAGTCGGATTCCACCCACCGCCTGTTGGTCAATAATTGGATCCATCTCCAGGACCAGTGGCCGCGGATCTACCGGCGTGTGTGTGTGTGTGTGTGTTGTTACTGAACTGAACTCACTGTGGAATGAATCCATTAACGGAGCCACTCTGCTGCCGGATTCTATGTTGTCCCCGCCTTTTCCCAGGAAGCCTCCTCGTCCCCATCAGATGGCAAGTTTCCAGAGCCCTGGTTAAACGCGGCCGAACGCTCACGGTTAAGTCTGTGAAAGCGGCCCCATCAGAGACTGTGAGCAGCAGGGTTAACTATAGCAAGGACCATTGCGCCTATTGTAGCGGGTGGCTGCTCGTTCTCTCCCCGGCCTTTACCCCGCCCGACAGTCGTCTTATCTCTTCTCCCCTGAAGCAGGCAGGCAGGTCGGGCACAGTCGGAGCCGGCTCTGACATTGTTAAACTTGCAGCCGCCGCGCACCTACTCCAACACTCCTGATTTTGAGCTGAAAGTCGAGACAGTGTTTAGCCCTGGAGACCGTGTTGAGTAAATGCCCAGTATCCGTTCCCTTGTCTTTCCGCAGTGAATTTATTGGCGATCGTGATCCTGTCCCGAGGAAAGTGCGGCCTCTCCACCTGCACCACTCGCTACCTGGTGGCAATGGCAGCGGCTGATCTAATGGCCGTCATCACCGACGTCATTTTGTATTGGATCCGATATCATTACTTTAATTCGAGTTTCCTGTCCATTTTCCATATGTGCCGTGTTAACGAAGTACTGATGTATGCAGCTACAGACTGTTCTGTCTGGTTCACCGTCACTTTCACCTTTGATCGCTTTGTCGCCATTTGTTGCCAGAAGCTGAAAACTAAATATTGCACCGGGAAAACTGCGGCTGTTGTTCTGGCAACAACCGGCGTTCTGTTCTGTCTGAAAAACCTTCCCCGCTACTTCACACGGGAACCCCGGATAATCATCGACAATGTCCCGTGGCACTGTGTCACGGTGAACAGTGCTTACACTGACCCTGGGTGGGTGGCATTTGACTGGATCGAAACGGTTTTAACTCCGTTCCTCCCTTTCGCTGTAATCCTGCTGCTCAACGCTCTGACAGTCCAGCACATTTTAGTGGCCAGTCGGGTCCGTAAGGGTTTGAGGGGTGACAGCAAGGGGGAGAACCGCAGTGACCCGGAGATGGAGAGCAGGAGGAAGTCTATGGTTTTACTCTTCACCATCTCCAGCAGCTTCATCCTCCTGTGGCTAACATATGTTGTAAACTTCGTCTATTATCAGATCGCAGGAATTGGAAGTAATCGGAATGATTCTCAATGGATCTTTCATTTCGTCGGGTTTTTACTGAAGAATTTCAGCTGCTGCACCAACACATTTATTTACGCGGTGACCCAGTCCAAGTTCAGGGAGCAGGTGAAGAGCGCGGTGAAATATCCGCTCACCTCAGTGTTTCGGCTCATTAATAAATCCCCGTCCTGAGCGCATCCAGCCCAGCGGTGGCCGCAGTCTCTCCGCTCCGGGCTCCGGCTACAGACATTCACGGCCGGAGCCATGAGGGATCGAGGAGCTGTCCAAAGTTGACTGGAAAGAGAGAGAGGGGTAGAGAGAGAAGAGGGAGAGAGAGGGGCATAGAGGGTAGAAAGAGAGGGGAGAATGAGAGGATAGAGGTAGAAGGTAGATTAGATTAGATTGGATTAGATTCGTTTATTGTCATTCAAATCTTTCGGTCTGAACGAAATTTCGTTTCCCTGCAGTCATACATATAATTAAAATATGACAAAAATACACAATCAACACACATTTAACATCCACCACACTGAGTTCTCCAAACACCTCCTCACTGTGGTGGAAGGCAAAATCTTAAAGTCTCTGTCTCTTCCCTCTTTGTTCTCCCTCTGCGCCGAGGCGACGGTTCAAACTCCGCGGGTGGTCGCTGCCGCCGCCACAGCTCCGAGGCCGTGTCGGGTCTCCGCTGACGCTGCTGCCGCCGCCAGAATTCCGGGGCCGAGTCGGGTCTCCGCTGCCGCTGCTGCCGCTGCTGCCGCCGCTACAGTTCCGTAGCCGAGTCTAGTCTGCGCTGAGAGAGGGGCGGGAGAGAGAGGGGGGGGGGGGGGGGGGGGCGAGAATGAGGGTGAGTGGGATAGAGGCGGGAGAGAGGAGAAGAGATAGATAGTGAATATTGAATATCCCTGGATGTTCAGCTCCCAGCCTTGGTCACCCTGGAGCCATGTCTCCGTGATCCCAACTATATCATAGTCATTAATAGCTATCTGCACATTCAACTCATCCACCTTATTACGAATGCTCCTTGCATTGAGACACAAAGCCTTCAGGCTTGTTTTTACAACACTCTTACCCCTTATACAATTATGTTGAAAAGTGGCCCTTTTTGATTTTTGCCCTGGATTTGTCTGCCTGCCCCTTTTACTTTTCACCTTGCTACCTATTTCTTCTACCCTCATTTTACACCCCTCGGTCTCTACGCTCACACATTTAAGAAACCCTTTCCCTTTAACTCCATCTTCCACTATCCCATTCGACACCCCACCCCCCTTATTCAGTTTAAAGCCACCCGTGTAGCAGTGGCAAACCTGCCTGGCAGAATGCTGGTCCCACACCTGTTAAGATGCAATCCGTCCCTTTTGTACAGTTCCCCCTTACCCCAAAACAGATCCCAGTGATCTAAGAATCTAAATCCCTGCCCCGTGCACCAGTTCCTCAGCCACACGTTCAGGTCCCGTATCTCCCTGTTCCTGCTCTCGCTAGCATGGGGAACTGGAAGCAAACCGGAGATAACAAACCTGGAGCTCCTGCTTTTCAACATTTTTCCAAGCTCTCTAAAGTCACGCTGCAGAATACTCATCCCCTTTTTTCCGACATCGTTATTTCCTCGTTTCTGTTCTAAATGGCTTACTCCATATCCTTAAACTGTGGCCTCTGGTTCTGGACTCCCCCAACATTGGGAACATGATTCCTGCCTCTAACGTATCCAAGTCCTTAACAATCTTATATGTTTCAATGAGATAACCTCTCATCCTTCTAAACTCCAGAGTGTACAAGCCCAGCTGCTCCATTCTCTCAGCATATGACAGTCCTGCCATCCCTGGAATTAACAGGGGTGCTGAGGAGGAGGATTTCTTGGAATGTATGAGGGATAGTTATCTAAATCAACATGTAGAGGAACCAACGAGAGAGCAGGCTATTTTAGACTGGTTATTGAGTAATGAGGAAGGGTTAGTTAGCAATCTTGTTGTACGTGCCCCCTTGGGCAAGAGTGACCATAATATGGTTGAGTTCTTCATTAGGATGGAGAGTGACATTGTTAATTCAGAAACAATGGTTCTGAACTTAAAGAAAGGTAATTTTGAGGGTAGGAGACGTGAATTGGCCAAGATTGACTGGCAATTAATCCTAAAAGGGTTGACGGTGGATATGCAATGGAAGACATTTAAAGGCTGCATGGATGAACTACAAAAATTGTTCATACGAGTTTGGCAAAAGAATAAATCAGGGAAGGTAGTACATCCATGGATAACAAGGGAAATCAGGGATAGTATCAAAGCGAAGGATGATGCGTACAAATTAGCCAGAAAAAGCAGCATACCGGAGGACTGGGAGAAATTCAAAGATCAGCAGAGGAGGACAAAGGGCTTAATTAGGAAAGGGAAAATAGATTATGAAAGAAAACTGGCAGGGAACATAAAAACTGACTGCAAAAGTTTTTATAGATATGTGAAAAGAAAGAGTTTAGTTAAAACAAATGTAGGTCCCTTGCAGTCAGAAACAGGTGAGTTGATCATGGGGAACAAGGATATGGCGGACCAATTGAATAACTACTTTGGTTCCGTCGTCATTAAGGAAGACATAAATAATTTGCCGGAAATAGCAAGGGACCGCGGGTCAAAGGAGTTGGAGGAATTGAGTGAAATCCAGGTTAGCCGGGAAGTGGTGTTGGGTAAATTGAATGGATTAAAGGCCGATAAATCCCCAGGGCCAGATAGGCTGCATCCCAGAGTACTTAAGGAAGTAGCTCCAGAAATAGTGGATGCATTAGTAATAATCTTTCAAAACTCTTTAGATTCTGGAGTAGTTCCTGAAGGTTGGCGGGTAGCAAACGTAACCCCACTTTTTAAGAGGGGAGGGAGAGAGAAAATGGGGAATTACAGACCAGTTAGTCTAACATCGGTAGTGGGGAAACTGCTAGAGTCACTTATTAAAGATGGGATAGCAGCACATTTGGAAAGTGGTGAAATCATTGGACAAAGACAGCATGGATTTACGAAACATAGAAACATAGAAACATAGAAATTAAGTGCAGGAGTAGGCCATTCGGCCCTTCGAGCCTGCACCGCCATTCAATACGATCATGGCTGATCATCCAACTCAGTATCCCGTACCTGCCTTCTCTCCATACCCCCTGATCCCCTTAGCCACAAGGGCCACATCTAACTCCCTCTTAAATATAGCCAATGAACTGGCCTCAACTACCCTCTGTGGCAGAGAGTTCCAGAGATTCACCACTCTCTGTGTGAAAAAAAGTTCTTCTCATCTCGGTTTTAAAGGATTTCTCCTTTATCCTTAAGCTGTGACCCCTTGTCCTGGACTTCCCCAACATCGGGAACAATCTTCCTGCATCTAGCCTGTCCAACCCCTTAAGAACTTTATAAGTTTCTATAAGATCCCCTCTCAATCTTCTAAATTCTAGAGAGTATAAACCAAGTCTATCCAGTCTTTCTTCATAAGACAGTCCTGACATCCCAGGAATCAGTCTGGTGAACCGTCTCTGCACTCCCTCTATGGCAATAATGTCCTTCCTCAGATTTGGAGACCAAAACTGTACGCAATACTCCAGGTGTGGTCTCACCAAGACCCTGTACAACTGCAGTAGAACCTCTCTGCTCCTATACTCAAATCCTTTTGCAATGAAAGCTAACATACCATTCGCTTTCTTTACTGCCTGCTGCACCTGCATGCCTACCTTCAATGACTGGTGTACCATGACACCCAGGTCTCGCTGCATCTCCCCTTTTCCCAATCGGCTACCATTTAGATAATAGTCTGCTTTCCTGTTTTTGCCACCAAAATGGATAACCTCACATTTATCCACATTATACTGCATCTGCCAAACATTTGCCCACTCACCCAGCCTATCCAAGTCACCCTGCAGTCTCCTAGCATCCTCCTCACAGCTAACACTGCCCCCCAGCTTAGTGTCATCCGCAAACTTGGAGATATTGCCTTCAATTACCTCATCCAGATCATTAATATATATTGTAAATAGCTGGGGTCCCAGCACTGAGCCTTGGGGTACCCCACTAGTCACTGCCTGCCATTGTGAAAAGGACCCGTTTACTCCTACTCTTTGCTTCCTGTTTGCCAGCCAGTTCTCTATCCACATCAATACTGAACCCCCAATGCCTTGTGCTTTAAGTTTGTATACTAATCTCTTATGTGGGACCTTGTCGAAAGCCTTCTGGAAGTCCAGATACACCACATCCACTGGTTCTCCCCTATCCACACTACTAGTTACATCCTCGAAAAATTCTATAAGATTCGTCAGACATGATTTACCTTTCGTAAATCCATGCTGACTTTGTCCAATGATTTCACCACTTTCCAAATGTGCTGCTATCCCATCTTTAATAACTGACTCTAGCAGTTTCCCCACTACCGATGTTAGACTAACTGGTCTGTAATTCCCCATTTTCTCTCTCCCTCCCTTCTTAAAAAGTGGGGTTACGTTTGCTACCCGCCAATCTTCAGGAACTACTCCAGAATCTAAAGAGTTTTGAAAGATTATTACTAATGCATCCACTATTTCTGGAGCTACTTCCTTAAGTACTCTGGGATGCAGCCTATCTGGCCCTGGGGATTTATCAGCCTTTAATCCATTCAATTTACCCAACACCACTTCCCAGCTAACCTGGATTTCACTCAATTCCTCCAACTCCTTTGACCCGCGGTCCCCTGCTATTTCCGGCAAATTATTTATGTCTTCCTTAGTGAAGACGGAACCAAAGTAGTTATTCAATTGGTCCGCCATATCCTTGTTCCCCATGATCAACTCACCTGTTTCTGACTGCAAGGGACCTACATTTGTTTTAACTAATCTCTTTCTTTTCACATATCTATAAAAACTTTTGCAGTCAGTTTTTATGTTCCCTGCCAGTTTTCTTTCATAATCTATTTTTCCTTTCCTAATTAAGCCCTTTGTCCTCCTCTGCTGGGCTTTGAATTTCTCCCAGTCCTCCGGTATGCTGCTTTTTCTGGCTAATTTGTACGCATCATCCTTCGCTTTGATACTATCCCTGATTTCCCTTGTTATCCATGGATGTACTACCTTCCCTGATTTATTCTTTTGCCAAACTGGGATGAACAATTTTTGTAGTTCATCCATGCAGTCTTTAAATGTCTTCCATTGCATATCCACCGTCAACCCTTTTAGAATTAATTGCCAGTCAATCTTGGCCAATTCACATCTCATACCCTCAAAGTTACCTTTCTTTAAGTTCAGAACCATTGTTTCTGAATTAACAATGTCACTCTCCATCCTAATGAAGAACTCAACCATATTATGGTCACTCTTGCCCAAGGGGGCGCGTACAACAAGATTGCTAACTAACCCTTCCTCATTACTCAATACCCAGTCTAAAATAGCCTGCTCTCTCGTTGGTTCCTCTACATGTTGATTTAGATAACTATCCCACATACATTCCAAGAAATCCTCTTCCTCAGCACCCCTGCCAATTTGATTCACCCAATCTATATGTAGATTGAAGTCACCCATTATAACCGTTTTGCCATTGTCGCACGCATTTCTAATTATTTGTTCGATACCATCTCCAACTTCACTACTACTGTTAGGTGGCCTGTACACAACACCCACCAGCGTTTTCTGCTCCTTAGTGTTTAGTGAAAGATAAATCATGTCTGGCGAATCTTATAGAATTTTCCGAGGATGTAACTAGTAGCGTGGATAGGGGAGAACCAGTGGATGTGGTGTATCTGGACTTCCAGAAAGCTTTCGACAAGGTCCCACATAAGAGATTAGTATACAAACTTAAAGCACAAGGCATTGGGGGTTCAGTATTGATGTGGATAGAGAACTGGGTGGCAAACAGGAAGCAAAGAGTAGGAGTAAACGGGTCCTTTTCACAATGGCAGGCAGTGACTAGTGGGGTACTGCAAGGCTCAGTGCTG
Source organism: Leucoraja erinaceus (assembly GCF_028641065.1). Taxonomy (NCBI): domain Eukaryota; kingdom Metazoa; phylum Chordata; class Chondrichthyes; order Rajiformes; family Rajidae; genus Leucoraja; species Leucoraja erinaceus. Next base: position 1,025 of record NW_026576199.1, on the reverse strand, counting down.
GGACCCCAGCTATTTACAATATATATTAATGATCTGGATGAGGGAATTGAAGGCAATATCTCCAAGTTTGCGGATGACACTAAGCTGGGGGGGGCAGTGTTAGCTGTGAGGAGGATGCTAGGAGACTGCAAGGTGACTTGGATAGGCTGGGTGAGTGGGCAAATGTTTGGCAGATGCAGTATAATGTGGATAAATGTGAGGTTATCCATTTTGGTGGCAAAAACGGGAAAGCAGACTATTATCTAAATGGTGGCCGATTGGGAAAGGGGGAGATGCAGCGAGACCTGGGTGTCATGGTACACCAGTCATTGAAGGTAGGCATGCAGGTGCAGCAGGCAGTAAAGAAAGCGAATGGTATGTTAGCTTTCATTGCAAAAGGATTTGAGTATAGGAGCAGGGAGGTTCTACTGCAGTTGTACAGGGTCTTGGTGAGACCACACCTGGAGTATTGCGTACAGTTTTGGTCTCCAAATCTGAGGAAGGACATTATTGCCATAGAGGGAGTGCAGGGACGGTTCACCAGACTGATTCCTGGGATGTCAGGACTGTCTTATGAAGAAAGACTGGATAGACTTGGTTTATACTCGCTAGAATTTAGGAGATTGAGAGGGGATCTTATAGAAATTTACAAAATTCTTAAGGGGTTGGACAGGCTAGATGCAGGAAGATTGTTCCCGATGTTAGGGAAGTCCAGGACAAGGGGTCACAGCTTAAGGATAAGGGGGGAATCCTTTAAAACCGAGATGAGAAGAACTTTTTTCACACAGAGAGTGGTGAATCTCTGGAACTCTCTGCCACAGAGGGTAGTTGAGGCCAGTTCATTGGCTATATTTAAGAGGGAGTTAGATGTGGCCTTTGTGGCTAAGGGGATCAGGGGGTATGGGGAGAAGGCAAGAACAGGATACTGAGTTGGATGATCAGCCATGATCATATTGAATGGCGGTGCAGGCTCGAAGGGCCGATTGGCCTACTCCTGCACCTATTGTCTACGTTTCTATGTTTCCATGATCACATTGAATGTCGGT